>NC_138207.1:81641451-81871451 GCF_964194415.1 Vipera berus | reverse complement strand
GTCCATTTAAGCTCACACCTACTGCTTCAGTGACTCCATCCAGCCACCTCATTCTCTGTCGTCCCATTCTTCTCTTGCCCTCAATCTTTCCCAGCATTAGGCTCTTCTCCAGTGAGTCTTTCCTTCTCATTAGGTGGCCAAAGTATTTGAGTTTCAACTTCATGATCTGGCCCTCTAAAGAGCAGTCAGGGTTAATCTCCTCTAGGACTGACCGGTTTGATCGCCTTGCAGTCCAAGGGACTCATAGGAGTCTTTTTCAGCACCATAGTTCAAAGGCCTCAATTTTTTGTTGCTCAGCCTTTCTTATGGTCCAAATTGCACAGCCATATATTGCAGCTGGGAAGACCGTAGCCTTGACTATACGCACTTTTGTTGACAGGGTGATGTCTCTGCTTTTTAAGTGTGCTGTCTAGATTTGCCATGTCTTTCCTCCCAAGGAGCAAGCGTCTTTTAATTTCTTGGCTACAGTCCCCGTCTGCGGTTATCTTGGAGCCCAGGAAAATAAAATCTGTCACTACCTCCATTTCCTCCCCATCTATTTGCCAGGAATTGAGAGGGCCAGATGCCATGATCTTGGTTTTCTTAATGTTAGGTTTCAACCCAACGTTTACACTCTCCTTCTTCACCCGCAACAAGAGGCTGTTTAGTTCCTCTTCACTTTCTGCCATTAGAGTGGTAAAGTTAACAACAAAGAACACCTAGTGAAGAAACCACCTAGAACATTCCCACCAACACTTGACGAGGCAAGTGACTAACCTAAAAAGAGAGTAAACCCTACTTTCTTTTAGTACTCATGAAGTGACCTAGTTTGGTAAATGAAATGCCTGCAAGAAAGCAACCAAGGTCAGAGAGCACCAAGGATCTCACAGAAAAACTTTTCCTGTCCTCCCTCTATCCCATTCTATTCCTCAACTTTATGGGTCAGTGGGGAATTTAAATTCCGATCTCAGATTAAAGAAAGCCCTTGCTGATATTGTAAGCGGTCTATTTCATTAACTTTAATGTTTTTACAATAGATTTCAAAACAGCGGCTATAATGTTCGGCCTTTATCTAGAGTTTAAAAATTCACATTATCTTAATAATTCTCCTCCATTAAGATCTCATGAAAATTAAAGAAAACAGCAACAAATAGTAGGCGAATTCATTAGATTTACATACTATAAGGAGCAAAAGCAAAACCTGAACCTTTCTTCTTTAAGCAAAATGATAGCTAAAATGTTGATTTTAGAAAGTTATTAATGGACTAAGGCTGGATTTAATAACATTTGAAAATTAAATGTAAGAGTCTTTCCTGCAGGAAAGTCCAATTTTTGCAAATGGGAGAAAAATAACATTATGAGACTTCGAAGACTGGACATTAATAGCACCAGAAGGAAATTTTAAAAAATGGATATATAGAGATATATTTTGCAGCAATGGCATCAGAAGCTAATTTTGAAGGTTTCTGCCATTATTGATAGACTAAATGATGCTAGGGAAGAGGAACATTTTTTATTGGACAAAATTGAAATTGATTCAAATGTGCATTTGAAAATGATATAAGAAGGTTATAGCATCCAATCTGGGTCAGTCACGGGGTCCAGAGGTTTGGTTTTCTGAGCTTTTGGACTTGTGCTGGAGCCATTCATTCATTCATTCATTCATTCATTCATTCATTCATTCATATAAGGTTATGTGCAAATATACAAACAGAATAATGACTTGGATAATGTATCTGTAATGAACTTACAAAAAGGATTTCTTAATGTTGTCAGTGACTTTGTGAGAAGAATTAAATATATTTTTTTTAAAAAATCA
Source organism: Vipera berus (assembly GCF_964194415.1). Classification (NCBI taxonomy): domain Eukaryota; kingdom Metazoa; phylum Chordata; class Lepidosauria; order Squamata; family Viperidae; genus Vipera; species Vipera berus. The sequence goes on along the minus strand of NC_138207.1, from coordinate 81,869,653 downwards.
AGCAATTGGATATTGTCTGAAGGGGTTAAAGACTTGGTGATCAGGGACTAGAAAATACATCCAATGGAAAGCAATTAAAGGAACTGAGCATGCTAAAACCTGAGAAGACAAGGCTGAGGGAAAATACACTGGAGTGTGTGCATGTGTGTGTACGCCTTTGAATAAATGATGAATCTTGGTAGCTATCTGGACACATCGCTGCAATTTTCTTGGCAATATTTGAGAAGTGGGGTTTGTTATTGCTTCCTTCCTCATGAGCTGTGGTGCCATAGTGGTTAGAATGCAGTACTGCAGTCTAACTCTACCCATTGCCAGTTCGATCTTGACTGGCTCAAGGTTGACTCAGCCTTCCAGTCTTCTGAGGTGAGTGAAATGAGGACCCAGATTGTTTGTGGCAGTATGTTGACTCTGTAAACTCTTTAGAGGGCTATAAAGCACTATGAAGTGGTATATAAATCTAAATGCTGTATCCTATTGCTATTAAGTGTGTAATAGATATGTTGTTCTTTCTAGTAACCCTTAGTGGACTTTTGCTGACTAGGAAGTAAGGTGGGGTTTTAAAGTTGTTTAAAAAAGAATGAGGTGAGATATGTGAGATTGTTTGTTGTATTTTAAATTATGATAATAAGATGTTAAAGTTGTAAATACTTGCTGGGACAAAAGGGAGCAATTGCTTTTTTTCTTCTTCTTTTCTTTCCACCTTCTATTTTTTCCTCTTTTATAGTTTTATCTGTATATGTAATTCTTTGTATATATGAGTGTGTGTGTGTCTCTGTGTGTGCACAAATCAATCACTTCCCTTAATTTGCCCTACATGACAACAATAAGGACAGCAGCAGCAATCAGGCCTGCTATAGTGGCAGAATAAGACTTAGCAATCAGGGCATCAAATTTTATGCCAGTATACTTTTCTGCTGGCTCAGGGACTTGCGGATGGCACTTTAATGCAGCCATCTGGCTGTGCTTCCAGTGAGCGAGAACTAATGCTGTGTGTAAATCTTGGGTATGATCCTTGCATTGGCAATCTCCCATTTGCAAGGTGTGACAGGAGTTAGCCTTCCCGTATGTTGTGTCCAACGAAGGTGCAATATATCTATAACATTCTAACTAGGACTCTGTGATTTGCCAATTTATGAAATGCCAGCTGAAACAGGTGCTGCTCGTTTGATTGGATACTGGATTATTTTTTTATTATTTTTGCCCGTGTCAGAACGATAATTTCAGTACATTATTGGTTAGCAGCTGCGGAAAGTTCGACATTTTTAAGATGCTGACTCAACACAATAATATTGCTTATGTGAATGCATATCTGAAAATGGCCAAGTGTCAATAACATTACAGTGGGAATACAGAATAGAAACTTATTTGCCTTCTTAGAAAGGCCCAATTGAATGATACTATTCAGAAACAACAAATTTGCACTTGAGTCAGAAGCGCTGAGGCGCTTCCGGGTTGAAAAGATTAGCTGGTGACATCACCATTACCCTGGGGATGCCCAGTTGGGGGTTCCTTTCATGTCCCCAGCAGGAGCTGGAGTGAAGGATGAGACCTCAACCCTGCCCCATGGCAGCTTCTTAGGTCTTGAACATGGACTTGCTATAACCTCCTGTCCAGCATTCCAGCCACCTGAGCTTCTGAAACAGAAAATGTTGAGTTACGTAATTCATTAATACTCTCTGTCCTCTGCTTACTATTCTTTGGACTAAACACAACCCACTAAAGATGACAACATTCTAGTTTAGGTCACTGATACTTGTTTGGTGTGACCTTGAGAACTTGAATGAAGGAGCTTTTTATTTAGAAAAGGAATGGAAGAGCAGAGGGATAGAACTGAGATGGCAAACTATGCAGTGCATAATGGTGGTTAATTTTGGAATCAGGAGTGATAGGAAGGTTGGTTAGGGACTGCTAGTATCAAAGATTCTGCTGTCCTCTGCTCAAGCTTTGTAGGATAAATCTCCTACAAAGACATTTATTGTACTTTACAATCAGAGACCAACAGTTTGTTAAGTCGGGTCCATTGAAAATTAATGTGTTTTATATTATAATATTTTTAGGGCTGATATTGGGTTGTTTCATTGGACTTGCTTTTCAAGAATGTTTTCGACCAAAGCATCTTTAGGATGTTTTGATTAGGATAAGTATGGGACCAGAAACATTGCCTGATGATTAACTTTACCATTTATTTCAAATGTCTGACATTTTGTCTTTGCATTTAGAACACTGTTTTGATGCTTTGTCTTAATAGTCTGGCAAAGTTCCTGCCATAGGCATCTGATGAAAGCTATTCTAACATATATAAAAATATAATTTTTACTTTAAGCCCTGAACATCAGGTCTAGGTGAGGAGGTCTCATGATTAAATGGGAAATCGACCTTATTCCTCTTTCTTTTCCTTCATAAAATCTGATTATTCCTTAGCATCATAGTATGTAATTAGTTTTAAAAAATGAATCAACATCACAATAAATGAAAACTTAGCTGCACACATTCAGATGACCATTAGATGGCAAGAGGAAGTGAGATTTTTTCCCCCTACATTTTCTGCTACACTCAGGAGCTATCTAGATTTTTTTTTATAATATAGAGTTATGATAGCTCTATGCTTGCATTTAATGAGAACAAAAGTTACCACCTGTGTTTATGGCACTGCTGAACTGAATTATGTGATGACTAGTTATTGGCACTCTTAAAATATGAGCAGCAACATCTGCAGGATCACTGACATTTCTTTTTTTTAAAAAAAGATTAGGAAATGTTGTACAATCCACCTTGAAACGATGCTTGTTTGAATTTAACTTGACCCATGTCCAACCTCGTGGCATATTTTGTGTGCTTTTAAGAAGAGAAAGAAAATATGTAGGTATCTCATTTATTATTAGTAGAAAGCTGCTGATGGTGCTGTTTCTGCTTTAGGCATCAATATATCTTGAGATATCTCTCTGGCTGCAACAGTTCATGGGAGCAAAAATCTCTTCTTCATTTGCCACAGCAAAGCTCAGTATCTGGTAAACAAAACAGCAGCTTCCTCTAGCAAATTGTTCAACCTTTAATATTGCAGAGGTTTTGTTTTTCAAGTATAATGTAAAAATGAAATTAATGTAAATGTTTACCATTCATCAGTAGCCACCTCTGGGGCCAATTACCTCTATATCAGACATTAATCTAATATTTTCAGTTCTCAGTACTTTTCAATTGTTGTCAATTTCCTCAAATTATTTGCTTTGCTTTTCATCATAGCTTTAATCACTTTTTAAAGTTGTTTGTTGTAAAGGCTAACAGTGGGACTAGCAATCAGTAATTTTAGATTGTCTCCCCTAATTATAACTGTTCCCTTTTATGTTTTCATGCTCATGTCAAACATGGTACTCTTATATATTGTGATGAGACAAAATATTGATAATTAAAGATAATTAATTACTTTAAAAGTAATGAGGAAATGTTCCTCTTTAGAAAAGAAGAAAAGGCTATTAATCACTGATTCTATCACTTTATTCAAGAAGCAAACAGGAAGGAAATTTCTAATTAAAGGAATAAGAAACCCCCCACCCCAAAAAAGAAAAAATCTTGGATCTTCTTTGCCAGACCAGTGTAACACTGCAGTTATCTCACTCTTTAAAGATAATGCAAACTATTAACTTTAATTTTGGTAGTCTCGCTCCCATTCACTTAAAAGGAGCCTGTAAAATGTTCTGTTTTCCCCCCCTTTAATCTCATCTACTCTTTTTCTGATTATTTCTTTCCTGATGGAATGTGCACACCATTTTTATCATATGGAAATGAGCACAGCCTTTGTAAGTAGCAAATTGAGCATTGGAACACCCATGAAGCAGATTATTCACTGTTTTCATGCTATACGTATTTGTGCAAGTAGAATTTTAACATTATATTGGGTTATATTTGGTACAATGGGGATATATTTTATATACAAAGATGGGTGTAGATGTAGATATGGGTATTAATTTTGTGCTATCCAGATAAGACTTATATAAACTGAAAGAAACATGTCCATCTTAGGCAGGGGTGTCAAACTCAATTTCATTGAGGGCCACATCAGCATTGCGGTTGCCCTCAGGGGGGCGGGTGGGGGTGGCCTGGGTGGGGGTGGCCTACTGGGTGGGCATGACTAAAGTGTGTATGGCCTACTGGGTGGGCGTGGCCAGCTCTACATCGTTGGCATCAAGGGTGCCTATGGGGGCCTGGGCAGGAGTGGGACAGATCTGAGGGTCTCTGGCAGAAGGAGGGTCTCTGGGCCAGAGCCAAGGCAGTGGGGGCCGTTCCCTCACTGTTTCCAGGATGGCTTCGCGGGCCGCATGAAACCACTTCGCAGGCCGGATCCGGCCCCCGGGCCTTGTGTTTGACATGTCTGATCTTAGGGAAATAATAGGCTTCATTCTTAATAGTTAATTTTGATGATGCTTTTTGTGTATTCATGCCTAGAATTCTAATAATGATTCATTCACAGAGACATCTCCTATTCTTACCTTTCACAAACAAGTATTTTAAAAATGGATCTGGAAAAGTTGCAATTTATATCTTGCTCTGTATTTGGGACATAATACCTATGTACACAAATCTTGAAAAAAATGCTTTTAAAACACCCTTAATGTTGACTTAGTAATTGAATACATAAGGACCAAATGCTTTATTTTCAGGCAAGGATTGTAGGGGATGAGCAATCTGAACTAGAAGGCAGAGTTAAATGTGTAATGAGTTTGGAGTCATTGTGCAGCCACAAGAGACCTAAATCCAGCCCTCCATGAATTTACTTGACTCTTATCTAGTGTCAGTTTAGCTTTGACCATTAGTTGACCAGTTTCTTGTGTATAGGTAGCAGTAATAAACTCTTCTGTGTTTTGAACTCAATGAATGCTCCTGGTTATTTGTGCCTGATGAGGATTTCACAACATAATCTTTAAACTTTAATATACTACATGTTAAATTATTTTAATTTAATCTGAATGATTTCAGTTATTTGGTCTTTATGTATGTGTGTGTGTGTGTTGGTGTGTGCCTGGAATTCAAGAATTTCTGGAAACACATGGTTAAATTTCTCCTATGACATATTTTTAAATCTGTTTTCAACTGACAACTTTTTGAGAGCTGAAAGACCTGATGTTATGGTTCTGACTAATGAGACAGTTCAAAGAGCATTCAGGCATTGTTTATTCTAAAAAGTCTATAATAATGAGAACGAAGCATCGGCATTCATGGATGGATGCCAAAATCTGAATTCTCCTCCCCTGAACACATGTATCAAACACAATTCCCTCCCCTAATTTAAATGTCATAAATCACATTCTCCAATTAGTTTAACATGCAAAGCTTTGCTTCTTTCTATTTCATGCTATTCCTTATTAAAAAAAAACAACCGGGGTAGCATTCTCCTCTCCTCCTTAAAGGGAAAGGCAGCCTCTTATATTGTCAAAGCAAAAATGTCCAATGTTTGCAGCGTTGACACCTAAGTCTTCATTTTTTCCCAATTAAAACAAGTCACAGAAAAGCAAAATGACCAGTAACCCTGAAAACAAAGTTGCTGATACAACAGTTTAAAATAAGGTATTAGCAAAGTCCAGGCAGTGAGATTTGGATAAGATACTTATAAAGCATGAAATACCTCTACTGTAGGAAATATATTTTATGCACATTTGTTAACTAATGCACAATTTAACATTTATGCATTTGTTCATTAGCAGAGTTGGCACATAGATCATATATTTTATTAATAATGCTAATTACCTATTTAAATTTTGTAAACTGCATTCCAAAATGAAGTATAAAATGATATAAATTATGTTGCATAAATAACATTAAACCTAAAAATAGATGCATAAACTGATTGCCTAAGAAGATTCCTCCATTTTTAAACAATGAAAGTAAATAAGTCAACTTAAATGACAATTCATTGATGTTCCTGGCGAACATTATTCCCTTGGGAAAGCAATCAATATGTTTGTGTTGCTGATTGAAAACAAAACATGTACTTGAAAAGGGTGTTGATTGCGTAAACAGGCTTTCTATGTTTATACATTGCAATGCCACAAGCCAGCTAGGGAGTATTACAGAAGTTTGGTGTTACAGTTTGCCGACCCTTTGTAGACAAATAAATATTTGACAAGAGTGCACAAAGGAAAGTTCTTTTTTCGTTCTTTAACTCTATGGTGCTATTTCTAACTGTGATACTGAACCACATATTTCCCCCTAAAGCATGGAGTATATTTTCTATGTAGACAAGCTTTGGCTGGGAGTGTACTGAGATTGATTCTACCTCTGGTATCCCTTTGGAGTTGGGTAAATAAAAGGATCTTAAAGTTAATAGCACCTTAAACAAGCTTTTCAGCCAACATCTATGAAATTATGCTACAGAAAGAGGATGGAAGAACTTTCCAAAATGGTAATGCATATCTCTACTAGTAAAATCTTACAGGTGGTCCTTGACTTATGACTGGTTCATTGGTAACCATCCAAAGTTACAATAGAGTCCCCAAAAGATACCTATGACCCCAGATATGAACTTCTGATGTTGACTCTCCCCTACTTCACATGATCCTAGTTTGGGGTCTTGGCAACTGGCCCACATTTATAGCCTTTTGCAGACTCCCATAGTCACGAGGCCATGATTTACAATTTTATTTTATTTTTTTGCTGGAGATTGGTGTTGACTTCTGGTTTTCAGAAACAACACCCCTCCCATTGAGAACAATCAGTTTGCTTAAGGATGGCAGCTGGATGGACCTTAGTCTAATAGGAGGTTCAGCCATCAGTCATGAAATTGAGAAGAATTTGGTGGGCATCTCCTTGGTGAACAAGGTGAATTTCTCTGAAACCAGATCATTGTAAATATCCATGTCACAGCTTCATATATAGAAATGGTGAAAAATAATAATAAAGAAACTATGGTGTTGCTGCTTTTTAATATCCAAGGGCCTTCCTTAAACTTTTCTTGATGTTAAACCTAATTGAGAAAGATTTTCATTTTTTTTATATTTTTGTCATTCTCTCTCTCTCTCTCTCTCTCTCTCTCTCTCTCTCTCTCTCTCTCTCTCTCTCTCTCTCTCTCTCTCTCTCTCTCTCTCTCTCTCTCTCTCTCTCTCTCTCTGTAAATAATATTAATAACTAAATAATATTACTTTTGGCTTGTCAGAAACTTCTTTATTCCTAACATAGCCTTATTTATATGTAACTCAGATGGATATCTCTTTTTACACTGACATATGATCAGAGGTGGACACTTTGCTGATCAGAAATCAAATATATAAGACCAAACTCCTCCTCCTCCTCCTCCTCCTCCTCCTCCTCCTCCTCCTCCTCCTTGAATCAGCTAACAGATTGAAAGAAAGAGAGACCTATTTCTTCCACAGTTGGACTAACAGATTGCTTCTCTCCAGAAATGCCACAGGCCTTTGCTGGCTAGTTCTCACACTTTGTGGCAAATGGCCAGCAAATGCTAAACTAATCATCCACAAACATTAGCCTATTTTGGCTGCTCTTTAATGTTAAGCAAGATTGAACCTGGCTAGTATTTGAATGGGAAATTTCAAGTGTAGCCCAAACTTCGTTATTTCCACCTGGAAGTAGAAAGGCTAAGTCTAGACTCAAAGTTAAACAAAATCCCAAAAGCAAACCATTTTTGTACTGTTTCTAAGAAAACTAATAATAATAATAATAATAATAATAATAATAATAATAATAATAATAATAATAATAATAATAATAATAATAATAATAATAATAATAATAATAATAATTTGGAAGGGACCTTGGAGGTCATCTAGTCCAACCCCCTGCTACATTGATTTATCTAGGTAGGATGTCCCATGGAGAACTTATGGCATCTTGAAGGAGACTAACTTGTATTTGATGGTGAGATTTGCCCTCTCCTTTGGCTGGAGAATAAAGTCTGTTTCAAATCTCTGAAATCTGTGTAAAGGATTGAAGTGGCTATTGGAATATTAATTGCAGATAGAAGCCGCTTCGTTGTCTAAATCTGTATGCTAATGCTAGAATCTAAGGTTCTTCTTTTATGCACCTCCTTCAAGCTCCCATTACTTATATAACTTTAATGGGCCTTCGGGGTTTAATAAAATGGACTAAGGTAGAATATTTAATTTACATTTACATTATTGATAATTAGGAAGTTTGCAGCACTTGGCATGTTCTGTGAATGTATGAAGTACAATGAGAAATTGGGCTTCTTCCATTAAAATGTTTTAAAACACACCACTCTGAGAACTGCCATGCCAGTGGGTTTTTCAAATCTTTCACAATTTCATAATAATTGTCTTGTTGCCATTAAAATTCTGTCTGAACTTTCATTAAATCTCACCTGTTTGAAGGATTTACGAGAATGATCAATTCAATGGGCTGAGAGTTGACTTACAAATGTTCCTCCCCGGAGACACATTTTCCAGTTTTTTTGGTTTTCTATGTTCTCTTCCATTGTAGTATGATTTTTAAAAATACATCAATCCCACCTTTTCATTTAGGCTTTCCAACAGGAATTTTCCAGCAATATGCATTGATCTTTAATGAATAAAACAATCAAACACACAAAACAAAAATATTATTTATAATCTGCCCACTATCAGAATATTGATTCTTTGGCAATGAATCAGTTATACAGCAACCACATTATTTTCCATGTATTTCTCTTTGCAAGGCTATAGGTAAGGTTTTAATCTTACATTGATTTCCCGTCTGACCTCCACAACAATTTTCTTTAAATATTGTAAAATTTAACTGGGCAGTGAGTAGGCCTGGTGTGGGAGAGCTACTTAAATCCTGCAACATTTTTCCAACAGTTTCCATGTTTGGATGTTTTAAATAATCAAGAAGAGTCCTTCTGAGCCAGCAGTGTGCAGCAGCAGCCAAAAAAGCTAATACAATCCTGGGTTGTATAAACAGAGACATAGAATCAAGATCACGTGAAGTATTAGTACCGCTTTATAAAACCCTAGTAAGACCACACCTGGAATACTGCAACCGGTTTTGGTCACTACACCACAAAATCGATGTTGAGTGTTTGGAAAAAATTCAGAGAAGAGCAACTAAAATGATCAAAGGCCAGGAAACTAAAACATATGAAGAACGGCTGCAGGACTTGGGTTTGGCTAGTCTAAAGAAAAGAAGAAATGGGGGAGACATGATAGCAGTGTTCCAATATTTGAGGGGCTGCCACAAAGAAGAGGTGGTCACGTTATTCACCAAAGTACCAGAGGGAAGGACAAGAAACAAACTGATCAAAGAAAGAAGCAACCTAGAATTAAGGAGAAACTTCCTGACAGTGAGGACAATTAACCAGTGGAACAGCTTGCCTCCAGAAACTGTGGGTGCTCCATCACTGGAGATTTTTAAGAAGAGGCTAGACAATCACTTGTCTGAGATGATATAGGTTCTCCCGCTTAGGCAGGGGGCTGGACTAGAAGACCTCCAAGGTCCCTTACAGCTCTATTCTATTCTAATAGCTGTGTACATGCTGAAGTGAACATAGCCTGGGTTATCTTCAAGGATTGACCCTGATGGTTTGCATCATCAGAGCTGTGTGTGTTTGTGTGTGTGGCATTCTGTGTCACTATAAGGATGTATAGAACTCATATGCTCCTTCCTCTGTTACTTTCCACTGACCTGTGTTTAATTTTCCTGCTACTGCAAGCAATAGAAGAGAGAATTTAAAACAAGTGAACTGAGAGTTAAAAATATCTTACCATCTTCCCTTCTACTTGACAGGCTACAACTAGCAGTTTTCTGAACTTCTTGAAGCACTTCAGCATCAGAATGCTTCAAGTCACTTTTGGAATTTTGTGTGTGTGTGACCAGAATTGTTATGTAATGTTATAAAGCATGATGTCACGTGATCTGGCAATCCATTGCTTATTGTTGTTAAGCAAGAACTGTATTGGATGTTGACTTCCGGTGGCTCCGCGGCGACGGAGACAGCCTTCCCGGGCTGCCCGCGGCTCAGCTGAGTTTTTTTTCGCCCGAAACAGCGCCGATCAGCTGTTCGGGCGAATTTGAAGCCCCCTCCTCGGGAGAAGAGGAGGGGGTGAGGCCCCAGGTAGGGGTTGAGTTCTCCGGGGCCGCCTGAGCTTGCAGCTTGGGCGGCCGAAGGATCGAACTCCCCCATAGCCTGGGTCGCTCCCAGCTGGCCAGCGCCTCTGCTCCTGACTTTATGGAGCAGAGCCAGGCGTCTGCGACCACCCCTGCCTGAAGGAAGGACTATGGAATAAAAAGAGCAGGCAGAGCGGTACAAGAGGAAAAGGTGAAGAGGACTATTTTATTCTACTCTCGAGCTTGATGGATTTTTTAAACTCTAAGTGAAAGTGCGTCACAATCGAAAGTAAAAGATGGCGGCTAAACCTCCCCCTAAAACTCTTAGGAGTGCTGGAACTTCCCCGGTGCAACAATCATCATTGCAGGCATTACATCCTCCTGATGTAGTGACATCGAAGGACTTACGAGATGCTCTGGATAAACTTTTGGAATCAATTAATCAATCAATGGATGATAAATTTGCAAAGATGGAGGAGAAATTGGAGAAATTGGAGGAGAGAATAGAAGAGAGGATGGAACAGAAGTTCAGCGTGATGAAGGTAGACATTTTGTCTTCAGTGTATAAAGTGGCTGAATGTGTGGAAGATTTGGATGAAAAAGTCAAAGATTTGACTCAAAAGAATGCTATATTAGAAGCAAAAGTATTGGAGAATGAAGATTTAAGAGACAAAATGGATAGAGAATTAAGTCTTGCTCAATATTTCCAGATGCAGTTTGCCATTAGAATTAGAGGTTTAAAGGAGAATATTAAGGAAGATTTAAAGCAGCTGGTTTCTGAGGCTCTCGAAGTGGTATTGAATCAGCCAGCATCTGAAATAAAAGGAGGCATGGATAAAGTGTATCGTGTGAACTCATGGATTGCTAGACAGAGAAAGCTGCCTAGAGATGTGGTGGTTTATTTTGCAAAAAGGGAAATTAGAGATGAAGTTATACAAGCTGCCTATGATACTAAAGTCGTGATTGCTGATCAAGAAGTTCTGGTTCTAAAAGAAATTCCTCCAAAGATTTTAAGGAGAAGGAAGGATTTTACATTTCTGGTGCAAGAGCTCAAGCAACGAGATATAAGGTTCAGATGGGAGATTCCAGCTGGGTTGATGGTGATGTATGAAGGTAAAAGGTACCGTTTGGTTACTGTGATGCAAGCGCGTGATTTTTACAATAATGTTTTAAAAGCAACCCCATTAACACTTCTGGAAGCTGCAAAGGGATCTGGAGAAGGAGAATATCAAGAGGCTGAAGATGGACAGATAGAGGAGAATGGTGCTGCAGGAGATCAAGTTATAACACTTTTGGATGATCCCAGAGAACAGAGGGTGACGCGTGCTGCTTTAAAACGATCAAAAAAGATAAAAGACCAAGATCAGCAGAAGTCTATGGAACTTTCACAACGTACTTACAGCCAAGTAGTGGGAGGTGGGAAAAGATTTGGATGAGGAATGTAAAATTTATATAAGTTTGAAATCTAAGAGAGAATTTTTACAAAATGTTTTATAGATGGTATTTAGACTTTAAAAAGCTAAGCATGTATCTGAATTATTAGCCTAAATGTTGGAGGTGCGGTGATAAAGACGTAATATATTTTCATATTTTCATATATGGTAGACCTGCAAAAAGGTTAAGGCTTTTTGGATAAAAATTTGATGGAATATACTAAGTTGATGTTGAATTTAATTACGGCAGCAAGACTTTTGATAGGATAGTACTGGAAAGAGGAACTGCCGACCATAGAAGAGTGGATTTTAAAGGTTTCCGACTTGGTTGAAATGGTGAAGATTTCGGCCTATTTGAAAGATTACTCGCAGGAACGCTATATTATGGAAGGGAGAAAATGGCTTGAGTTTACTCAGAATAAGTATAGGGTTAAGAAGTTTTATATTTGAATAAGTCTTCTTTCTTCTTTCTTTATTTTTTTTTTCTATATTGGTTTTTTTTATATATATATTTATGTATATTTAATATTACTAAGGTTTGTTTTATCCTATATAAGCTAGAGAGTGATAGATTTTAGAGTTTATGGTTGTTAGTATATGGTTGTTTATGATTGTTTTTTTTTATATATACCTTGTACTTAGCTCTGGGAAGTCGGGGGGGGGGAGGGGGGGAGGGGGGAGAGGAAGGGGGGGAGGGAGAAGGGGGGGGAGGGGGGATTTTTTAAGGGAAAAATTGTATGTTAAAACTTTTTAATAATAAAAAAAAGAACTGTATTGGATGTTAAGGGAGGATTCTTTCTTTCAACTTCCTGCTAGCCTCGCTTGTAAAGAGCCAGCAGGGAAGCTAACAAAACATGATCATATGATCGCAGGATGCTGCAATGTCTGAAAATCTGAGCTGATAGCCAGACACCTGGATCACAATCGGGTGACCACAAAAGAGCATTTTAGTGGCTGGAACTTTGAGGACCACTCATTCAGCACCATCACAAATTGGAACAGTTGTTCAATGAGTGGTCATTAAATGCAGATCACCAGTTAATAAAAAAAAATGGATTGGCTAATAAAAGGGGACAATTCTGCCTTATTCTTTCCAGATAAGTCCCCTTATGCTACCCCAGGTAAGAAGGTGGCAAAGTTGTTTGTTGTCTTCTATTTCATTATTGTTTGGTTTATGGGAATTGCTTTCTCTGTTCATGCCTTCTGCTAACACTTTCTGAAAAGGTGCCCTCTCTGCTTCAGTGACATTCAGTAACAACATAAAACTAGTTCTCTAGCTTCTCAGTAAATTATGACAAAAGGTCAAGGTAGTGAGCCTTGAGCCATTTGTCCAGGAGTTGAATGTGATTCAGTGATATCTAATTAATTCATTATCTAACTTGGCTTCCTAATCCAGATAAATTCCTTTGATCTCTTGCACTTTATTAGAAGGTTATGCAGCACTACTGCGATCCTCTGGTGCAAAGGAATAGATTCCTTTGGTGCGGACATGACCTCTTGTTCTTGGACATTCTCATACAATTCCATTTTTTGGAATCTACATTTTATAGGTCCTTCATTTTAGCAGATTCTCAGAGCAGACTGGCTTTTCCCCCCTCTCTATTCACAACACGGTGAATAACACCTGTTTTGACATGGTACTGAGCATTCATTTTCAGGCTTTGAAACTTTCCCTTGACAGCTATATTGTCTGCTGGCATTAATTTATTGCCAAATAGCACTTGAATACTCTGAAGCTTGGGTTTTGGAGTTTATTTTTAAGGAGTCCCATGGAAAAAAAAATCTGATAATGATCTCATCTCTCTTCAAAACATTGGTACCACGCTGGGACCAGGCCTAATTTTTTAATCTCTGTCCTTCCTCCAGCTGCTTTAGGCAATTTCCTTCTGTACCTGGAATGGACAAGGTTCACTCTATTTTCATTTTTTAAAAAGACATGGGCGACTGCATTTTAAACGTTTTGGACTAAACTTCATTTATAGTTTTCTCCCAGCTCCAGTGGCGTAGCGTGGGGGGTGCAGGGGGGGCCGGCCGCACCGGCCGCAACATCTGGGGGGGCGCATTAGATGCATTTTACTTTAATTACATCAGTATTTTCATAACAAACAATACATGTGCTTAGGGGGTAAGGGTTTCTTTAACTAATCTAGTGGAAGAGACTCGAGTGCTAAAATCCACGGGTTAGGGGGCGCAAATTACTTGCCTTGCCCCGGGTGCTGACAACCCACGCTACGCCACTGCCCAGCTCTGTATAATCTTGTGGATTGCTTCAGCAGAACTGATAGATCTCTTATTTTATGTCTTCAATGTCCAAGGATTTGCATGTTTTCAACTGCAAGCTGTGTTGGAAAGGCTGCATTTCAACGTATTGGATGATGCAGATCGTTGTAATTCCCTGTTCTTCATAAAGGAAAGAGCAAAAAGTAACAGCGATGACTACATAATCTGCTAATTAAAACTTTTTAAAATTATTGCAGTGTAATTAATTGCTCACAAACATAGACCAGTTAAGGTTTTGCCATCATGGCCATTTTCATGCATAGAAACCATTTCTGTAAATTGGTCCACCAAATCCATTTTTTTAAATGCATGAGACTCTTTTCTGTTAGTGATAAAGGCTTGTTGCTAGTGACCCATACTAAAATACTGTGCTAAGACAACCTCTTCTGTTAGTTATAAAGCCTTAAAGCTGATACTAAGATAATGTGTTGTTTCAATGTCCCTTAGAAGTTTGTTATAGAATGAGGAAAGGTTATTGATTGGAATTCCTTTTCTTATTTCTTATTATACAACTTGGAAAGAAAAAATGCCCCTGCAAAGAGCTATTCCATGGAAATTAGTTTCTTTTTATTTTTCAAAGGTTCAGTGGAATGAAGGACTTGAATAACTTAAGCATGGCTTTATTGTGGAGATGCACAATATTTCACTATATTCTACTATTTCTTTTAATTATATTTATTCATTTCAGATATTTGAGTGGCACAGTGGACTGAGGTGGAGATGCTTGGTTCACAAACAGGAGGTTGAGAGTTCAATCCTAGGCAATGACAGATGTTTCTCTAGGGTACAAAGAGAGAATATCTGCTGCGAACTTCATGTAGGCATTAGGAAGGGTATCTGGCCAGTAAACGCTAAGCTCCATTCAGTCACCCTGACTCCACCCCGATAAAAAGGGATTATAGGATCATAAAAAGAAAATAAAATATTTCAGATATTTATATGGCCACCCATCTATCGAAGGCACTCTGGGTGACAAACCAAACAAAATCCATAGCATAAAAAGTGGCAAAGCAATGGCCACATGAAATGTTTCAAATAACATATCTGCGGCCATATCAGAGCACCATTCGCACTCTGGCCATATTGTCCCGCGGAATAATCTAATTTTCACAGTTTATGAAGGCAAGCAGGGTCAAAGTCATCCATATCTGAGGGTGGGAGAATAGAGAAGTCACTCATCTGAAGACCACCTAATTACACTATTTCACTGTTGGGATCAAAATATCTTTCTCTCTCTTTCCCTCTCTTTCTCTTTATCTACACCTGGTAGTGAAAGGTTGGGAGAGTGAATACTTATTTCAAACTGAAAATTGTCATACTTTTCCTTTTTTGCTGGCAGTTTTAAAAGCAGCTGTTTTGTTTAATGTGTCATCTTAAAGGCGACATCTGAAGTCCAGAAAGTTCCATTGGTTCTATAATGTATTGGGTTTTGTCTTAATAAAGAGTATCATGTGGGGTTAATTGCTGGAAGGTTGATTAATCAGGGAAGCTGGCTAACGTGTCCCAACTCCTCAGGCAACCCATCTCCAGTGCTGCCATTGGCTGCTTCTAGGGTGGCAATAGGTTGCTTTAAACCTATTGGCCGCCACCTAGAGGCCAGGGTATAAATAGCTGCATTTGCAGCCCTGTTTCTCAGTTCAGTTCCTGTAAGCAAATAAAGAATGATTCTTGCTGAACTCACTCGCCTCGTCTCTTCAATCAGGCACAGAACTCAGTATATACAGTAATAGGTTCTTAGTCAACGAAGGATGGGGGAAACGAAGAGACATGCATGTTGGCTCCATGCTCTGAGCATGATACATTTATCACAGAGTTTCTCAAGCTTGGCAACTTTAACACATGGGGACTTCAACTCCCAGAATTCCCTAGTGATAGAAGCATAAAAAGTCTCCAATCAGCCCCCTGCTTTTTTGGCACCTCACTGGTTCTGTGGGGACACAGGAATTCCCTCAGGGTGGTGGTGGAGGGGAATGCCAGAGGTGGAGTCTGCATGTCTGAGGTTGAAGTCCTATCTTTTTCAGATTTCAGACAGGATCAAAACTCAGAGCAGGAGCATCCCAAGCTGTGTAGGAAGGACACGTTGAAACCAACACATACACAAAGCACACCCTAGGTTTACACAAGAGATCACTCCCCTCTATAAAACAAGACCCTGCACCCCATTTTCTATCATAGAATAACAGAGTTGGAAGGGACCTTGTAAGTCATCTAGCCCAAGCAGGAGACCCTACACCATTTCTGAAAGATGGAAGTCCAGTCTCTTCTAGAAAGCTTCCAGTGATGAAGCTCTCACAACTTCTGAAGGCAATCTGTTCCACTTGTTGGTCGTTCTCACTGTCAGAAAATTTTTCCTTATTTCTAGGTTGAATCTTTCCTTGATCAGTTTCCATTATTCCTTGTCTGCCTTTCAGGTGCTTTGGAAAATAGGTTGATCCCCTCCTCTCTGTGAGACCCCTTCAAATATTGGAACACTGCTATCATGTCTCCCCTGGTCCTTCTCTTCTCTAGACTAGCCATGCCCAGTTCCTGTAACTGTATTTCATATGTTTTAGCCTTCAGGCCCTTAATCATCTCTGTTGCTCTTCTCTGCATTTTTTCTAGAGTCTCAACATCTTTTTTATAGTGTGGTGACCAAAGCTGTTTGCAGTATTCTAGGTGCAGTCTTACTAAGGCTTTATAGAGTGGTATTAGTACCTCATGCAGTATTGATTGAATCCCTCTGTTAATACAATTTAGGATTGCATTGGCTTTTCTGGCTGCCACCGCACACTGTTGGTTGATATTTAATTGATTGTCCACCGTTGAGTACGGTTTGTCAGCCAGTTACAAATCCATCTGATGGTGATGCTATCTACCCCATGTTTTTCTAGTTTACCAAGAAGTAGGTGGTGATCTACTTTATCAAATGCCTTGCTGAAGTCTACTATGTCCACATTTCACTGGTCTACTAATTTAGTCACTTTGTCAAAGAATGAAATAAGATTGGTTTGGTATGATCTGTTTTTAACAAACCCGTGTTGACTTTTAGTTATTACTTTACTCATTTCTAGATGTTCACAGACCTGTTTTTTATTATCTTTTCCACTATCTTCCCAGGTAGTGATGTTAGGCTGATTGGTCTGTAGTTTCCTGGGTCTGTTTTTTTTCTCCTTTTTTGAATATGGGAATCAGATCAGCTCTTTTCTCTGTAGCCTTTTGTTCTTGAGAATAAAATCTCCTTTGCAAAGTATGTTTGGATTTCATTTTGATTGTCCTTGCATCATCTCAGCTCATGAAAGCCCAAATTATTCTCTTACCACTAGCCACCATGCCAGCTGGAGAATTCTGGGATTTGAAGTCCACACATCTTAAAGTTGCCAAGGTTCAGAAAAACAGTTTATCATAAATGAATTCTGCATCTACTCAGTCACAAAGCTGAACTCCTGAATGCATTAACAAACTGCCCTGACAATTTTGCAAAATCCCTTCTGTATGTTTAATGCAATGAACAGAGTACATGAAAAAAAGGAAGGATGTGACTACGTGAGTGAGTAACAAATTTCATCTGAACAAAAAGTGTCATGAGTTCTGCTTGAATGAGTTTTGAGCATAAACTGCTTGGGTGGCAGCAAAGGGAGGGCAGGAGGTGGAGTGAAGGTTGCTAGCCAGCATATGGAAAACTGTGTGATGTACAAATCACACATTAGACATACATAGACATTATGATGGGAGAGGAGGAAGGATCCATTGTATTTGCATTTCATTAATGAGATAGGAGCACATTTGAAATGCTTATCAAAGGCTGGAAACCCACAGAGAATAAAAAAGATCCCAAACGAAAGGATTTCTATTACAATCTAAAGTAATTTTTTCTGTAGTGTTTTATTTATGTGCATATTAATAATATACACTTGATGCAATACTATATAGCAGTGATTCTCAGGCTTGGCAACCTGTGGACTTCAACAGCCTTGGTGGAGCAGTAGGCTAATGCCTCCTTAAGTAACACCAGCTGCCTGCAATTAGTGCAGGTTCGCATCCCACCAGGCTCAAGGTTGACTCAGCCTTCCATCCTTCCGAGGTAGGTAAAATGAGGACCCAGATTGTTGGGGGCAATTAAGCTGACTTTGTAATAATGCCGCTTGGGGTGTGTGTGAAAGCCCTAATAAGCAGGCATATACATAGAATGAAGGCTACTGCTAAGCTTGTAAGCCGCCCTGAGTCTTCGGAGAAGGGCGGGATATAAATGGAATTTTAAAAAAAACACCCAGAATTCTCCAGCCAGCTTGAAGATGTGTGGACTGCAGCTCCCAGAATTCCCCAGCCAGCCAGTATCTGGCTAGGGAATTCTGGGAATTGCAGTCCATACACCTTCAAGCTGCCAACGCTGAGAAACACTGCTATATGTATCCCAACTCACACACCTCTATCTACTTACCTATTTATAATGGTTATAGATGGGAAGTTCAAACATACAATAAAACAGAATAGGTTGGGCTGAGTTAGGAAATATACATCATAATGGCCTTAATAGAGAAGCTTAAAACTGCTTGTGCTTAATGACTGGCAATTTTCTGTGTGACATTTCCTTTCAATGTAATGCTAAGGTAAATGTCAGTAGGTGCCACTGTTACAAATAGCCTTACACCGTAGGAGGGATGGCTTTCTTTCTTCCTTAGCCTGGGAATAGAATTGAAGTTGAAGTTTTATTCTGGCTTCTGGTTAGCTGGTAGGTTAGATTCAAATATGGGAAATGGCACAGAAGCGTTTATGGTTATGCTAATTTTCAGTAAGTATAAATGAGGTACACTGAGAATATATATCATGTTATCAGATTTCTGCAGTGCTCAGAACAATTACTTGTGCTTGGTGATGGTTAACTGTTCTCCCCATCACCACCATCAGCACCCTGCCTATAGGCTAAATCTATTTTCTCTTTACAGCAGGGGTCCCCAACCCCCGGTCTGTGGACCAGTACTGGGCCACGACATGCCAGCAAATGGGCCGCACAAAAAAGCAAAGCCCCATCCTTGGGATGCAAGCAGCACACAAAATCACGTACTCTCAGGTACGTGGAAAAACCTTTCTCCACGGAACAGGTCCCTGGTGCCCAAAAGGTTGGGGACCTCTGCTTTACAGGTAGTTCTCAACATATGACCACAACTGAACCCAAATTTCTTGTCTTAAGTGAGACATTTGTCAAGTGAATTTTGCCTCATTTTACAACCTTTCTTGCCACATTTGTTAAGTGAACGATTGCAGTTATTAAGTTAGTAACACAGTTGTTAAGCGAATCTTGCTTGGGAATTTGTCAGAAGATTGGAAAAGGTGATCACATGACCCTAGGTCATTGCAATTGTCATAAATATAAGTCAGTTGCCAGGTGTCTGAATTTTGATCACATAACCATAGGGATGTGCCAATGATCATAAGTGTGAAAAATGGTCATAAGTCACTCTTTTTAGTGCCATTGTAACTCTGAACAGTCACCAAATGAACTATTGTAAGTAAAGGACTACTTGTAATTGTAAGTCTGTCCTGTGCTGGCTTCTGAACCAATAAAATTAATAAAAATATTTTTTTTTTAAAAAAAGAAATATTTTCTTTCAAATCTTATGCATATTTTGTGAAAAGCGAGTCCTGTTCACTCTAATCCTGTTCACTGTACTACCTAGTAAATGTTTACTGTTCTGGGTCCCAGAACAAGATGCTTTTGTAGCTCTAGAATCCAGAAAGTATAACTCAACGAAATGGGTTTACACAAATATTTATTGTCCAGGAACTCTAAGCAGAGACTTACTTTGCAGTAGATTCATCCAGTCTTAACCATATCTGTCCATTTTCATAGGTTAAAAGGGATAATTCTCCATCTCAGCTATGCGTGGTTACATCTGTTAGTCAATGCGTGCAGCATGGTTGAATTAGACAATGGCTTTTTTACCTGGCACGTAACCAGGATATTCTGCAAAACTTTTTAACTGCCCCCACTGTCTAAATAAGCTATAGGATTAACCAACAACTAGACTACATTTCCCAGAAGCCATCTCTTAAGGTGTTTGGTCCAGACAGACGAATGACTCAGTGAGGGTTAACAGCAATAAGGTTTATTAATACACATATGTCAACTGACAACTGTCAAAATAACTCCGGCTTATATACTCGAGCTGTTTGAACTGTATCCAATCCCAAGCCCGGGTTTTCCCGCCTTTACAACATTAGCCAATAATTGCACCCAAATCTCCCGCTTCAAAGGAACCTTCTTTGCAACTAAGCTACTGACATAACACCCCTTCCCCCCCAGTTGATGTTATTTGTTGACGTAATCTCTCAAGTATTTGGGTGGCCTATGGACCCTAGATGGGTATCTATTGGGTTGGCTACTTATGTCATTGTTAACTGACTGTCTGATTGACTGGCTGATATTTATGGGTCTGGAATTTTGGGTTACAGGCTCTGAAGATTCACTACTAACTGACTGTGATTGCTGTTGTGTCTGTTGTTGTTGCTCAGGTACTGCTGACCTGTTCATAGGGGACAGCTCCCAATCAAATTGACAATGTTGTGGGTTTGCTGCAGCCACACTGGTTTGAGTTTCCACTTCTCCACTAACTGGCAAGTTGTTTTGATTAAGCCAAGATGCAGTATCGCCCCCGTGTACGTTTTGACCCCCATTGACTGGCATATTTCCGGCAACCCTCTTCCTTAATTGATCAATATGTCTTTTACTTACTCTATTCCCTTCCCCCTCAATGGTGTAAGACAACGGCCCCATTATGTCAGTGACTACCCCTGGAACCCATTTGTCCCCCTGTCCATAGTTTCTGGCCCAAACTAAGTCTCCAATGTTGAAGGACCTGTTTGGGATGTCGGGTTCAGCACTTGAGGGTAGTTTGTCAGGATGTAACCTGTCCAGTTTAGTGGTTAGCCGTTTGCCCCACCTCATTTCCGCAGGGCTTTTCCCAGTAGCCGTGCAAGGGGTTGTGTGTTGAGTCAGCAAAAAGTCTGCAAGTCTTTGGTGCCAGTCGCCACGGATGATTCGCTTCAAGGCGTCTTTGGTGGTTCTCACGTTGCGTTCAGCCAAGCCATTGGTGGACGGGTGGAAAGGTGCTGATGTTGCGTGTCTAATCGAGTTGGCCCTGAGGAAACCCTGAAATTCAGCAGAGGTGAATTGGGGCCCATTATCCGATACAATCACATCAGGTAACCCGTGAGTGGCAAAGAGGCCCCTTAAAACCTGTATTGTTCTACCAGATGACATTGAATTAACAGGCACTACCTCCAGCCACCGAGAGAAGCTGTCCACCACAACTAGGAAGGTTAGGCCTTGAAATGGCCCTGCAAAATCAATGTGAATCCTAGACCAAGGATTCCTGGCCAATTCCCACTTATGCATGTGTGCGTGTGCCAGCTCTGGTCTAGATCGCTGACACAGATAACACCCTGAAACGCATTCTTCAATATCTTTATCAAGCCCCGGCCACCACAAATGACTTCTGGCTAATGCCTTCATTCGAACAATTCCAGGGTGACCTTCATGTAATTCAGTTAAAACTGTATTCCTGTGAAGTTCAGGAATAACAACACGGTTACCCCACAATATACACTCCAAATGGGATGATAGTTCATTCTTCCTCCTAAAATATGGGATGTACTTGGAATCAGGGTTAGTACTTGGCCAACCCCCTAGTACCCAGGTCATAATCCTATTGAGAATATGGTCTTTTTTAGTAGCCTCAGCTATTTCTCTAGCTGTTAAGGGGCATTCAGGAATTTCATGTAATGACATAATTTGTCCTACTGGGGCAGGGTCCTCTTCGGTGTTGGTTAAAGGCAGTCTGCTAAGGGCATCCGCATGGCCCATTTCCTTACCAGGTCTATGTTGCAGTGAAAATGAATATGCTGAGAGGAAAATTGACCACCTCAGCATTCTGGGAGACATTATTTGGGGTGTCTGCTTATCAGTGGTAAACAGTCCCAATAATGGTTTGTGGTCAGTGAGTATGGTAAAGTTCCTACCATAAAGGTAATCATGGAACTTTTTTACTCCTGCCACAATAGCTAATGCTTCTCTATCAATTTGTGCATAATTCCGTTCAGCTTTAGTAAGCGTCCTGGAATAGTATGCAATTGGCTTTTGAATGCCCTGACTATCCATGTGGCTGATAACAGCCCCCACACCATAAGGTGAAGCATCACAAGCTAAATAGATCGGTTTGTTCTCAATAAAATGAGTAACTGTGGATTGGCTTGATAGAATATCTTTTAAGGTTTGAAAACTGACTCTATGTTTTTCTTGCCACTGCCATGGGGTTTTTCTATCTAATAGTCTGTGTAATGGTTCCGCGATGGCAGCTTTATGTGGCAAGAATGTATGATAGAAATTGACTAATCCTAAAAAGGCTTGTAATTCAGCCTTGTTTTTTGGTTCTGGTGCCAATTTAATTGCCTTAATTTTATCAGCTGTAGGATGAATTCCATTTTTATCTATTCTAAATCCTAAGAATTCTGTGGATTTAACTCCTATACAGCATTTTTCCCTTTTTAATTTAAGTCCAGCCTCCCTAAATCTTCCCAATACCTGTTCCAGACGCTCAGCTAAAATTTCTTCATTTCTTCCAGCTATTAGAACATCATCAAAGTAAGGGCATACACCAGGTATGCCCTTTAAGGTCCTCTCCATCACCTCCTGGAAGATGCCTGGAGCTGCTGCAATACCGAATTGCAGTCTGTGGACTCGGAACGCCCCCTTGTGGGTGACAATAGTTTGAGCTTCAGCAGCTTCCCTGGAAACAGTAAGTTGCAAATACGCCTGCGCCAAGTCTAACTTGGCAAATATGGCGCCGTCCTATATCGTGGCGAGGACCTGCTTCACCGTCGGGACCGGGTAAGCATGCTTTTTCATTCCGAGGTTCAGGGTGGCCTTGTAATCAGCGCAAATCCTCACATCCCCATTAGGTTTAAGGGGTGTGACGATTGGCGTCTCCCACAAGCCACCCTTGACCGGTTCTAGAATGCCTTGGCCTACAAGCTTATCGAGCTCGGCCTCGATTTTTTGCTTAAGGGCGAAAGGCACCCGTCGGGCCTTAAGCCTGATGGGTTTACTGCTGGGTCTAAATTAAAATTAATTGGGGGCCCTTTATATTTACCCAAAGACCCATCAAATACGTCTGTGAATTCATCGCAGACAGATTTGAGGGTCTTATTATTATTAATGGTATTTATTCCCCCGACCCAAATTCCCAGGGCAGGAAACCAGTTAAGGCCTATTAAACTAGTTCTATGGCCTTCTGTGACTATTAAGTCTAAGAATCCATTAAACCCCTTATATTTAACTTTAAGGGTAACTTTTCCCTTAATTTTTATTGGGGTTTTCTGGAAATCTGCCAATTGAATTTTGGTTGAACTAAGTGGGACTTTACGACCACTTTTAAGTTTAATCTGTTTAAGGGTCTCGCTAGAAATTATGGACACTGAGGCCCCAGAATCAATTTCCATTTTGCAAGGAATTCCTTGCAACTGGACTAAGATTTTTAATTTTGGTCTCAAAATATGGTTTATTTTTTCCTTTCCTATGTGATTGACTCGCGCCACCTCCCCGCGGTTGGGGTATTGTGCCCAAGGTCTAGGGGTCTCCTTGCCACTATAGTAAGGGGTTACCTTACCTTCGGCCCAAACGTCGATTTCGTGTAGACGATTGTCGCGTGCACGACCCCTGCAAATGGCTTGAATGTGGCCGGTCTTTCTGCACAATCTGCATCTAGCAGACCGGAATCTGCATGTTGCTTGGGGATGGTTGCCCCCGCAGCTTCCACATCTGTTGTCGCTGTCGCACGGTCTTGTTGGAATATCTCTCGGTTGTCGTTGTGGTGTTGCTGTTTGGAATCGGCGACTCGGTTCTGGTCCTTCGCTGCGGGATGGTTTTGCTGCCATTTTTCCAAACCTTCTGGTGACTTCGGCTATGTCGGCTTCCCATTGTTGGTCCACCTCCCCACTGTCCACAAGGCTTTCTTGGTTTATTTCGGAAGAAGCAGCCATGCTATTGCGGGGGGGGGGTCGCGATACCCAGTAGATTCATACGTCAAAAGTTCATCGAGGACTTCTTGCAAGTCGCCGGTGGGCTTAGCGATAATTCTATTTTGTAACTGATCGTCTCGCAAGCCCAGCACCACTCTATCACGGATCCTTATTTCTAAATTGTCATATTTACAACGTAACGCTGCTTCTCTAACTGCAGCAACAAATTTGGTTATTGACTCGCCCGGTCTCTGATTTCGTTTGTCGAAAATACGCCGCCAAAAGAGTTCTGATCTTTTCGGCGTAAAATGTACCTTTAATTTGGCCAGTAAGTCAGCATACGAAACGCTTGATACCGGCAATGGTTGACAAAGTCCCACGGCAACCCGGTACACAGGTGTGCCACAGATAGTTAGTAAGGCAGCCGCCTTTTTTCGGTCGTCGGTTATGCCGTTAACGAGCAAAAACCCTTCGACCTGTCCCACATATTCTTCCCAGTCCTCTGGGTAGTTTGGATCAAATTCTTTTAAAGAACCAATTTGCGCCATTCGGAGGTTTGTTGATTCCGCCGCGGCCGCTTGCGGTTGACTGTGAATTTTTTAAAATTACCGCCTTACGCGCAGCTGTTTGTCGCCGATCCTTCACTAGTCCGCCATCTATCCCACCTTCGTCGCCAGTTGTTTGGTCCAGACAGACGAATGACTCAGTGAGGGTTAACAGCAATAAGGTTTATTAATACACATATGTCAACTGACAACTGTCAAAATAACTCCGGCTTATATACTCGAGCTGTTTGAACTGTATCCAATCCCAAGCCCGGGTTTTTCCGCCTTTACAACATTAGCCAATAATTGCACCCAAATCTCCCGCTTCAAAGGAACCTTCTTTGCAACTAAGCTACTGACATAACATAAGGAAACAACATTTAACCCTTTAAATGCTAAATGTTCTTACATACAGTTCTCTCAATGATACAACATTAACCCTGTAAATGCTAAATACTCTAACACAGTTCTTAACTCCTAAGCTGGCTACAATCTGGTCCAGCACATTTACAGCAAACATTAAGTGGCAGCTTCATTAAACATGTTTGACTTGCTCTTAGCAGAAAACTGAGACAATTCTTAAGGATAATAGAGAAAGTTTCATAGCCAATTTGTTTGAATGTCTAAAAAGCGTTGAGAGTACCGATCAAGAAACTGGAAGCAGATGTGTACGCGGGACTGGAGCTGTGCGGTACAATTCTATCCATATTTATTCAGAACTACGTCCCATTGAGCACTGTCGGGTCTGTAGATATGTAATGTTTGGATGGGTGAAAGACAGGAAAAAAGGAAAAGCAAAGCTGCCTACCTCCCATCTTTAGGTCTTTGCTAACATGAACTCTATATTCAAATATCTTCCTTGAAAACAACTTCTTAAAACTTATGCAATGGAAAGTGTAACTCAGTTAAATGTGTATTTTAAAAAAAGGGATTCTTAATATCTGCTTGAAACAAATCTGTAGGTGGATGAAGACCATATGATATGTTTCCTTTTTGGTAGCCAGTTTTTATGATATAATAGACACATTTGATAAGGACACCAACAGTGAGATTTAAATTAAGCAAGTTTCAACATCTATAACATCCATCCAATGAAGTTAAGAAATAGATCAAAAGGATGACACAAATTCTTAGGCATAGCTTTGTACAAGACAGATTCCCTCAAAGAACACAACAGAACATGATGTGCTATCTAGAATATGTTAATGTTCCCAGGCCAATATAATACCTTAGTGTTCCCAGGCCAATATTAGGTAATTACACTTCCCTTTTATAATATTTGATCTGTACTTACACACTTCTTCCTATCCTAGAAGAACCAGCAACAACAAACTCGCAGATACAAAAGCTAAACAGTGAGACTCAGATACCAGCTCTCTCCTACATGTGTGTGCATGCGTATGTGCGTACACACACACACACACACACACACACACATTACAACCACTCAATTAGAGTTTCTATTGGGCAAATTGACCAATCTCTGTGCAGAAGAATAAATGGACACTAATTTGACATCAGAATTGGCAGTATTGCAAAATTAGTGCAACACTTCAGCTTACTGTGACTCTGATCACATGGTTAAAAAAGGAATTACTGAGCTGTTTTTATTTTATGAAATCTCTTTGTAATTCCTTTTCTAACCATGTGATCAGAGTCAGAGTGAGCTGAAGTGTTGCACTTATTTTGTGATACTGCCAATTGTGATGTCAAATTAATGTCCATTTTTTTCTTCTGCACAGAGATTGGCCAATTTGCCCAATGAAGCTCTAACTGAGTGTTTGTAATGTGTTTGTGTGTGTGTGAGTGTGTGTGTGTGTGTTTACTCTGTGAAAAATAGTGTTGAATCTTCTAATGTATATCCATGTCTTTCCTAATGTTCATTATTAATCACCTCTTCCATTATAATTCTCCTGCTTCCTTATGTTCTTTCCCTTGTGTGTGCATCTATGACTATGTGCATTTCTATATATTAGCATGCTAAAATGCCTTGTGAATTTATGGACACATGCTTCCTTTAAGTTTGTAGGCAGAAATATAAAAATGTCTTCTGGGATTTTATTTTTTTAATTCTTGGCTTAGTTTTCTAGAGATCTGATTTTTGCTGAAAATATCCACAAGGAAAACCTTATTTTTCTCACCATTGAATTTCATTTTGTTAGATAGGCCTAGTTTAAGTCTGTCAAGATCCATCTGAATCTTGAATTTAACTTCTGGGTGTTGGCTACTTCTGCCAACTTGGTGTCATCTGCAGATTTGATGAATTTTCCCTTTATTCTCTCATCTAAATTGTTTATGAAGATATTAAAGAGTACTGGACCTAAAACAGAACCTTGGGGCAACCCACTGTTTACTTCCCTCCATGTAGACATAGTTCCATTAAGGACTATATGTTGAGTTACAAATCCATCTGGTGGTGATGCTGTCTACCCCATATTTTTCTAGCTAACCAAGAAGTAGGTTGTGGTTCACTGTGTCAAATACCTTACTGAAATCCAAGTATATTATGTTCACAATATTTCTCTGGTCCACTAATTTAGTCACTTCGTCAAACAATGAAATAAGATTTGACAAACCCATATTGGCTTCTGGTTATAACTTTGATTTTAGGTGTTCACAGTTCTGTTGCTTGATTATCTTTTCCAGGATCTTCCCAGTATTGAGGTCAGGCTGATTGGTCTGTAGTTTCCTGGATCTGGTTTTTCCTGCTTTTTTGAAGATGGGAACCATATTAGCTTTTTTCTCCAGTTCTCCAATTCTCCAGGTTCTTTGAAAGATATGGTTGAATGGTTTTGAGATCACATCTGCCAGGTCCTTCAGAACTGTGGGATGTAATTCATCAGGTCCTGGTGAACTAAACTTGTCTAGAGTGAACAGGTGTTACCATGTTCTTGTGTATTTTAATTTGTGTTCCTAGTCTGTCTTTTACAGTTCTGTTTTTGGCAGGTTGAGCTATTTTTTCTTTTAGTGTGAAGACAACTGCAAAAAATCTATCTTCTCCCATTAGTTGACCAATTGTTTCCTTGAATTTTTTTGTTGTGTTTTATATGTTGAAATAAACTTTTGTAAAATTATTTTTGACATTTGTTGCAGGTATTAGTTCATACCGGCATCTCGGGAGAACCAGCTTTGTCCATTGCTAACTATGGGGGGTGAGGTGTTACCCCCCCGTTGATAGGGCTCGCAACTTGGGCGTCCTCCTGGATTCACGGTTCAGTTTGGAAGATCATATAGGAGCTGTGACCAGGGGGGCTTTTGCCCAGGTTCGCCTGGTGTGCCAGTTGCGGCTCTATCTGGACCGAGATGCCCTACGCACAGTCACTCATACGCTCGTGACCTCCCAGTTAGACTACTGCAATGCTCTCTACATGGGGCTACCCTTGAGGACCACTCGGAGGCTTCAGCTGGTGCAAAATGTAGCTGTGCGAGTTGTGATGGGAGTTTCCCGATACTCCCATGTAATGCCTCTTCTCCGTGAGCTGCATTGGCTTCCAGTTGCCCTCTGGGTGAGATTCAAGGTGCTGGTGATGACCTATAAAGCCCTAAATGGCATGGGCCCGGATTATCTTAGGGAGCACCTGCTGCCAGCATCAACTTCCCATTGTCCTGTGCGCTCCCATAGGGAGGGCCTCCTTAGGGTGCCGCCGGTCAGGGAGTGCCAGTGGGTGATCCCCAGAGGGAGGGCGTTCTCTGTGGGCGTGCCTGCCCTATGGAATGACCTACCTGTGGAACTGCGGGCCGCCCCCGACCTTTGTTCGTTTCGTCGGGACCTGAAAACATGGCTCTTTGATCTATCTGGCCTGGACTGAGGGGTTTTAAGTTTTAAACTTTGTTTTAATTCGTTGGGCTAGTAATTAATTTATTTTAATTCTATTTCTATTTTAACTTTTATATTGTTTTTAAACTTTGCCCTGTAAACCGCCCTGAGTCCTTCAGGAATAGGGCAGTATATAAAACTTAAATAAATAAATAAATAAATAAATTCTGAGCTTTAGCTGTCCTGACCAATTTTGCAGATTCACGCTATATGCTATTATTCTGCTTTATGCGTTCCTTTTTCAATTTTTTATACTTATCCTTTTTGTCTTTCAGTTTATAACTCTTTTTTGCAACCATGCTGGTTTCTTCTTGGATTTCTTATTTTTCTTTTTCTGTGGTATTGTGCTAGACTGGGCTTTTATAATCATATTTTTTTCAGAATTTCCCAAGCTTTTTGAGTTATTTTCCCCTTTAAGATTTTTATAGAATTATTTTTTATTTATTTATTTTATTTTAATTCCATTTATATGCCGCCCTTCTCCGAAGACTCAGGGCGGCTTAGAAGACTCAACACTGTCCTTGGGTTTGTAATTTTAAGTTGAATTTAATGCTTTTTCCTGCTTTCCCTCAACATGCTTTTCCCTGTCTGTATTTAAATCCAGTTTATAAAGGAGACCGACATCCAGATGTCACAAAAAGGTTTCTCCATGGAATAAATAAAAGCTTGCAAATTTGGTGAGAATTTGAAACTCACCTTTGTAGGTCTGCAATTTTTCTTGTAAGTGGTTTCAATTACTTTAAAGAATCAGGTATAGGACAACTAGCTGTGGCTTGATTGTTGAATTAAAAGTTTTAATAAAAGTTGGCTTTG
This sequence comes from Vipera berus, assembly GCF_964194415.1. Lineage (NCBI taxonomy): Eukaryota > Metazoa > Chordata > Lepidosauria > Squamata > Viperidae > Vipera > Vipera berus. Next base: position 81,840,725 of record NC_138207.1, on the reverse strand, counting down.
CATATGTTCAAGATAGAACTATCCCTCCCTCCCTCCCTCCCTCCCTCCTTCCTTCCTTCCTTCCTTCCTTCCTTCCTTCCTTCCTCCCTCCCTCCCTCCCTCCCTTTTCTGATTCTAATTTACTCATTTAATTCTAATTCTAATAATTCTAATTCTAAACTCTGTTATTCTAATACTATTCTAATTCTATTGTAATTCAAATTCTTATTATAATTCTGTTCTAATCAAATTCCATTCCATTCTATTTTATTCTAATTCTGATAATTCTAATTCTAATTCTAATTCTAATTCTAAGCCTATCCTATCCTATCCTATCCTATCCTATCCTATCCTATCCTATCCTATCCTATCCTATCCTATCCCTAATTCTATTCTTATTCTATTCTTTTAAATTCTAATTCTATTGTATTCTTATTCATTCATAAGTGTGACCAATTATATCTGGACTTGAAACCTGACTGAAATAGGTGCAGATCATCCGATCCTCCAGGGTTTTCTGGAGCTGTAATACCACCTTTTTTTAAGCATCTCCCCCCCTTGCGCCTGGCCCTTCTCCTCTCCTATTTCTTCTCCCCTTCCCCTTTCCCCCATATTACTCCATCCATTTGTCCTCCTCTTCCTCCCCTTCCTGGCTCTCCCCATTCCATTCACTCTCTCTCTCCCTCCCTCTCACTTACCCCTGATACTAACCTGCTTGGATGAAGTCACGAAAACATTAGAATCCCTCTCCATTTATTCCTACCTGCCCTTCTCCTCCCTATCCCATCCTCCTATTATTCTACCCCACTCCTCTTGCTCTTGGTCAATACTCTTTGTCCTCTTCCTCCTCCCCTTTCTGTTCACTATCTCCCTCCCCTTCCTGCCTCTCCCCATCTTCTCCCCATGTCTCTTCCTCCCTCTCCCTCCCTGTCACTTACCTCAGAAAATAATCTGCCTGGATCAAGTCATAAAGGCATTACTTTTCTCCCCTTCCTATTTTTGCCTACCTCCTTCTCCTCCCCCTCCTCCAGGGCCAACTCCATCCCCCTTCTCCTTCCCCACCCCTCCTGTCCCTTCTCTCCCTATCCTGTCCCCCCCTCTCAACCTCCCTTCCTCACCCCCTCCCCTTTCCTACCCATCCCATCCCATCTCTTCCTACCCCTCCCCTTCTCCTCCTCCCTTTCCATCCCATTCTGCCCCCCCCTCAGCCCCTGCCTTTCATTCCCCTTCCCTTCTTCTAGCCATCCCACTCCACCTCTTTGTCCCATCACCTTTCCCATCTTCCTTTCCCCTCTCCCTTCCCCTCCCCTTTTTACCTTTTCTTTTCTTCCTCCCTGTCCCCCTCACCCCTGATCCTGATTCTCAACCTCACCCTCCCTCTTGGGCTGTCCCTCAAACTCCCTCTTTGCCCCCCACCTTCACCTTCACCCTCACCTCCACCCTAAACCTAAATCAAACTCTTACCCTTACCCCTCTAAGAGTTGACTACAATAAGAGTGAAGGATCCCCAGAGCCCAGGAGCCCCACTGAAGGGCAACTTACCTCTAGGAAGGCATCTCCACTCTGATAACTGATAACTGACAGTTACTGACACTTTAACCTGCAGGGATGAAGTCATAAAGCCCTGAGAATTCCCAAGGAGATGACCCGCCTCCCTTATCCTCCTATCAAAGGGCACCTGCTCATCCACCTTTGTGACCTACACCCATGCCACACAAAAGTCTCTAGGAAGCTACCAAACATATCACTACAGCTGCCTATTTGTCATTTTTTGGACAGAAGGCATAGCTCTTTGGAGGTAGATTGCTTCTTGTTATAGAAGAGCTTCAGCACTGCTGAGCAGCTTAATAGTCTACTGTTTGCTTTCTAAAGTCAGACGTTGGAAGCAGACCTGACAGTGTTTAGGGTAGACCTTGAAATAGATCTGTCCCATCGAAATCAACAGGAAAATCTCATGGATCTCACTGATTTTAGTGGCACAACCTTGACAGATTCTGAATCCAATCCATTTTCTGGGAAGACCAATACATTTTAAACCAATCTATTGGGATCAATGTGCTTGTATGCATCGGTGACAAGTGGGTCTCCTATTTGAGCCAGGGGTTAGCCTAGTTGACACTTTTACAAGGCAGAAATCTCTTCTGAACCTCTTGGAGTGTTTGTTCACAGGTATGCCAATTTTTTTGGTGAAGAATAGGGGCAGAGAGATTGAGGTTTCTGCTCTTCAACTATGTCTCATTTATTAACAGAGAGTTGCCCCAGACAACCATACTGCCCTTGGACATAATCAAAGCTTTCCTAATACCCAAGATATCCTCCAATGGGTATAACTGGTTGAGGAATTTCTGAATTTGTGAAACTGGAAGATGGCCAGGCTGCATAATATCTATCTATCTATCTATCTATCTATCTATCTATCTATCTATCTATCTATCTATCTATCTATCTATCTATCTATCTATCTATCTATCATCTATCTATCTGTCTGTCTGTCTGTCTGTCTGTCTTTCTGTCTGTCTATCTATCTATCTATCTATCTATCTATCTATCTATCTATCTATCTATCTATCTATCTATCTATCTATCTATCTATCTATCTATCTAGTCTGTCCGTCCGTCCGTCCGTCCGCCCGCCCACCCATCCACCCACCCACCCACCCACCTACCTACCTACCTACCTACCTACCTACCTACCTACCTACCTATCTATCTATCTATCTATCTATCTATCTATCTATCTATCTATCTATCTATCTATCTATCTATCTATCTATCTATCTATCTTGCCATCCACTTTGTGTACATAACTCTGTATGGCTTACAAGTTGTAATAAAGCAATAAAAAGTATATAACACATAGGCTCCTGATGGTGGACAGGCAGGTATGGAGGACTTCAAACAGGTGATGGTCATCAGGCAGAGATGCTGTACTGTCCCCACATTGAGGGAAGGGAGGGGGGGTTGATCTCTACCATCACTTCCAAGCTGTATGAATTTAAAGATCTACCAAAACAAAAAATGAACTTATTGCATTTTCACCTCTCTGAACATTCCATGTTTTCACAAAGCACCCATGGAGCAGGTGAACCAGCATTGATTAAGGCTCTAGAGGCTCTGGCTTTAATTTATTTCTGTAAGAACTGTAACTTTTCTGCACCACCATTTATGTTAGCTAAGAACCAGCTAGGAAATAATTCCTTGACTACAGTTTGCCATTTGGCCACAATGGGAAAATAGGATTATTTCTTTTGTATTTCAGAGTTTCAGTCTGATTCTGTTGGTAACAAGAGTTGGATGGCTAGGCCCTTTTTCATGTGCCCAAAAAATGATCCTTTGAGACCAGCAATTTTGCTGACCGAACAGGGATACATGCTCAATTTAGAGTGCCAAGCCAAATACTGTTACTTCACTATTCTTAATTCCATTGTAATTCCATTTTTCTGATGGGGGGGAGTGACTGGGTTATCAATTAACAATGGTATGAGCCTTATCCAGTCACTCTCACACTAATGCCTGTATGTCTTCAATGCTTAGATGTTTTATTGCTTTATCTAATTCATTCTTTCCTCTTTAAAACCTGTGGCTTAACTCCCATAGCCACCATTTTCTCCCAGAAACTCAAATTTTCCCAATTCATGAAGCAACCCAATTCCAAGGCAGCACAAGCAGAGGAATCATGTGGTGGAAAAGAGAGTCATTCTAGGCATCCAAGGAGACATTCAGGGCTGCCAAAACATCTTGTGTCTGGAGGCCAATATTGGTTTAAAATCTATTGGTCTTTCCAGGATTCAGAATTTGTCAAAGTTGTGTCATTAAAATCAGTCAGATCTGTTAAGATTCAGTTGTGTTGGTTTCAATGGGACAAATCTATTTCAAGGTCTACTTTAAATACAATCAACTCTCTTCCTAACCCCTGACATTAGAAAGCAAACAGCAGACTATTAAGCTGCTTGGCAGTGCTGAAGTGCTTAGTGGAGCTTCTATAACAAGAGTCAATCTACATGCAAAGAGCTATGCCTTTTGTGTAAAAAAATTACCAATTAATAATTGGTCTGAGAGACATTTGTCAGGCATTTATCTGGCAGGGTATAGACAAAAAAGGTGGAGGAACAGGAGCCATTTGATTGGAGGATAAGTGAGGGCGTGTCATCTCCTTGGGAATTCTCATGGCTTTATGACTTCATCCCTACAGGCTAAATTGTCAGTTATTGTCAGTTATCAGTTATCAGAGTGACGTTGCTTTTCAATTGGGCTCCTGGACTCTGGGGAACCTTCCCTCTCTTTGTAGCCAACTCTTAGTGAGAGTTTGGGTTTAGCATTGGGGTGAGGGTGACAGGGTAGGGTGAGGATGAGGGTGGGGGTGAAAGGGTAAGTTTGAGGGACAGGCCGAGAGGGAACGTGAGGTTGAGAATCAAGATTGGGGGGGAGGAAAGGGAAGGGAATGGATAGGGGGAATGGGAGGAAGAGAAGAAAAGGTAAAAAAGGGAAAGAGAGGGGCAGGGGATGGGGATGGAGAAGGAAGAGTGAGGTGGGTAGGAGGGGGGAGTGAAAGGCAGGGGCTGAGGGGGGACAAAATGGGATGGAAAGGGAAGGGGAAGGAGAAGGGAAGGGGTATCAAGAGATGGAGTGGGATGGGTAGGAGATGGGAGGGGGGGAAGGAAGAGAGGTTGAGATGGGAGGGGGACAGGACAGGGAGGGAATGGAGAGAGGGAGATGAAGAAGTGAATGGGCCCAGTAGCAGAGGGAAGGGGAGAGGACAGGACATGGAGGAAAAGGGAGGGTAAGCACAAACGGAGGGGGGAATTCTCATGCCTTTATGACTTCATCCAGGCAGGTTATTATCAGAGATAAGTGACAGGGAGGAAGAGGGAGAGGGAGGATGAGGGATGGTGAGGAGAAGGGGAGACATAGGATGGGGAGTGTAATACGGAGGGGAAAGAGTGTGGGGTACAAAGAGTTTGAGTAGTCTGCGAAGGAGTAGCAAGGGTGGGAGTAGCAAGTCACTAAAACAGTAGGCGTGAGCTTAAATGGACTCCAGAAGATGGTAGAGGACAGCAGTGGCGTAGCGTGGGTTGTCAGCACCCGGGGCGGGGCAAGGCAACCGGAAGCGGAAATAGAGGGGCGGGTGGGCGGTGACGTCACGGCACTGCTGAAAAGACGCGCCCCGCAGCGGCGTAGACTTTCCAAGAAGAGTCGCGCGCATGCGGGATGCTTCCGGGTCCCTCTCGAGGGCGGCTGGGCGGGGCTCCGACCTGCAAGAGCCGCTGCATTCAAGCTCGCACGTGAGCTAAATAAAGCCACGCATGCGCACGAAGCTAGGCCGGCTGGCCAGCGGGTCCGTCTTCACTCGGCCAAACCTGCCAGGGCGCCTGCGGGGCGCTTGCGGTTGGCCTGAGCCTGGGCGGAGAGTTGGCCGCTTCTATTTATTTTATTCAGTTTATGTGGCTGCCCATCTCACCTGCCGGACTCATTTCGCTTTGCAAGAAAGAGCAGCTCGAGAGCGGAGCCAAGCCAACTCTGTGCAGCCCTTGGGGCTCCCTGAGCACTCCCTGAGCACTGCGTTCAGCAACGAACCCACGTTTCGGACTCTTTCCTGCCCCCTTTGCGGAGCTTTGCATCTAGAACTCCTTCTCGGTCCCTGACGAGCCTTTTTCACTGATTTCTCGCCACAGGTAGTCCGCGCAGAGTCCCGCGGCGCTCTCCAAGCAGGAAGCGCAGGCGTGAGACCGCGTGCACTTGTTCACTTCGGGTTTTGGGTTTGGACCAGATATTTTCCATCACCGGCTATCACGGAGCCGAACCGGGCGACTTTTAAGGAAGGCTCTTATTTTGGAGCAGTCCGGTGCGTTGAGAAAGAAGGGACCCCAGTTTCTTCCTTCGCGGAACTGGAATCCAAAGTCACCCTGCCGCTGCCCTCCCGCACGCCCGTCCGTCCGTCCACTACCCTTTCTGGCTCGCTCTCCCGGAGCGGATGAAGGAGACACGGGAGGGGGCGGGGGCCGGGAGAGGGGGAGGGCCTCTGCAGCAGGGGGCCTCTCCTGGTTGGGCCCGCGTGCGCCGCCTGTCACTGGGCGGCGTGTATGTCGGCGGCCTGGCCCCGCCCCGCCTCTTCGCAGCCCGCGGCGCGGACAGAAATGACACAGAGCCTCGGTGGCTACCGAGCAGCTCAGTGCGAGCGCGCCCCCCCAGATGTTGCGCCCGGTGCGGCCGGCCCCCCCTGCACCCCCCACGCTACGCCACTGGAGGACAGGAAGGCCTGGAGGAACATTGTCCATGGGGTTGCGATGGGTTGGACATGACTTCGCAACTAACAACAACAACAAGCAAGGGTGGGAGTAGGGGAGTGGACAGGGAGGAGAAAGGCTGGTAGATGCAATTAGAGATGGGGGAATGCTAATGTTTCCATCCATGCAGGTTATTATTAGGGGTAAATGAGTGGGAGGGAGATGGAGGGTGATGACAATGGGGAGGAGAAGGGCAGAAGCCAAGGAGGGGAGGGGGATAGGAAGGAGGAAGGGGAAATAGAGGAAGTGCTTTTTTGTAAAAGAAAAAGGTGCCGGAACTCACACATGTCATACAACCCGCCTTGCCTACCCTACAAGGTTCCATCCCAAAAAGGTGCCGGAACTCCGTTCTGAGCGTTCTATGAGAAAAAAAAGCCCTGGGTGAAATGGTATGGGGAAAAAGAGGGAAGGCAGAGAAGAAGTATTGGAGGACAAGGACAAGGACAAGGATCACATGAGGGAGGACAGGGAGGGGTATTTGTAGGGGCAGGGGAAGGAAGGATAGGGAGAGCATGAGGGAAAGGGCAGGGGAAAAGTTTTCCCTCTCATCAATTTTCCTCCCACTCATGGTCTTTTCTTCCCATTTTCCTCCCCTCTCCGTGCTGCTCCCTATCCCACTTCCATTTTTCTCCACCACCTCCCTATTCTTTCCACCTCAGCCTCATCCTGTATCTCTCCCTTGTTCTCCCCCTCCCCTCCCTGTACCCCCTATGCCAACCCTCTCTCCCTGCCAATCCTCTCTCCTTTCACATCTCCCTGTCTTTCTCCCTCCTTCTCCCCCTCACTCCTTTACCCTTCTCTTCCTGCTCCACATCACCATGCTCCTCTCCCTCTCCCTCCCTCTCCTCCTTCCCTTCCCTTCCCCAATTCCTGCTTGTTTGGAAGGCCAACATATCTCTTCATCCTGATAACTTATCACTGAAAATAGTTGACATTCTAACCTGCATGGATGAAATCATTAAGCAATTGTTGAGTCAAATATTAGGTGTTATTAGTATACTGCTCAAAATAATAAAGGGAACACTTAAACAACACAATGTACTGTATTTAATAGTAGGATGTCTTATTTTCTGTTCCCTTTATTTTTTTTTGAGCAGTATATTTTAAAAGGGGATATTAGCAATAATATGACTTGGTGGCATCCTTCTCAGCCTTTCAAGATAGATCAAAGCAGAAATTGGCCTTTGCAGGATGACTAGAATGATTTTTTTATTGAGAGAGGCACTAGGAAAGGAATCTTATCAGTCTGTTTGTGCCTTCCCTCCCCTCCCTTTTATGCTCCATGGAGAAGGGAGGCTGGTCTATCTGTTCATCTTCTCTGAAGAGCAAGCAGGCCTCTTTGCCCTTTTCCCAAGCATTTCTCTTAACTCTCTTCATCCCCAGATAGTCCTCAAGAATAGATCACCCAAGTAATTGCTGCAAAGACTACATTGCAAAGTCTCAAGGGGCCCCAACGATTCTCATGGTGGTGAATATGCTATCAAAATGGCTCACTTTATCCCTTATGCTGGACTCACCAGGGTGCAATAAATGGCTCAGCTGTTGATCAACATGTATTTTGACTCTATGGCCTCTCTGAAGTTCATGACAAATGATGGAGTACAGTTCATGGCTTGGTTCTGGCGGGCATTCCTAAGCCTTCTGGAACTACAAGTATGCCTCTCTTTGACACATCACCTGGAGATGGATGGAGGTATGGAATGAATGAATGTAGTGCTAGTACAATATTTGTCCTTTTTCACCAATTTTCAACAGGATGACTGGGTGGACTTTCAATAGTGGAATTTGCATACAATAATGCACAATGTGTGCCCACAGAAATGTCCCAGTTCCTGATTAATTATGGTTACCACCCATGTCTGTTTCCCTTGATTGCATTGGACTCTTTGGTGCCAGCTGATGTAGACTTTCTCCAGGAACTCAAGGCCCTGCATCAGGTTCTAAAAGACCAACTGGACAAGGCCAACAAGGACTATAAGAATGACACCAATGTTCAGTTCCAGCCATGAAAGTTGGTGATTTGGTCTAGTTGTCCATGAGACAACTTGTGCTTCTTCAAGAAATTGGACTACTGGTTTTCAGAGCTCTTTTTGGTGGAGGCAGTCATCAACCAATGGCCTAAAAATTGATCCTACAGTTATAACCTGTCTTCCATTGCTAGCTCCTGGTGCCTGCAGCTCCCACCAGACCTCATTGGTCCACAGCCCTGCCTCCTGTACCTGCCTTGGTTCAAGGACAGACTGAGTACAAGGTGGCATGCATCATGGGTTCTTACTGCCAATGGGGAGTTCCTGCAGCAGTATGTCATAGATTGAAAAGGTTATGGCCTTATCTCTAACCCAATATGTATGTTTATGGTTGAAACAGAAAAAATGAACTTAAGATTTATGATTTTGATAATTAGACAAAGTAGAAAAAAGAGTCATGACTAAGAGGCAAATTTATAATTATAGGTGCTGTAAAGAAGATCGGAAACTACTTCTTTATATATTTTTTCTTTTCTGTTTTTTCTTTTACTTATTTTCACTTTTGCACTTTTAGCTTTCTTTGTGATTTCTTTTTTCTTTTACTTTATATTAGTTTGTATTTTCATTTTTTAAATTTCTTACATTTAGATAATACGCACACATACATACAAACAATAATTGGGATAGACAATAATGATTAATATTTTAAGGTTTGTTTATAGCCATTGGTACAGAAGTTTTTCTCTTATGAAAGACTGTTGATGCTGTGATCAGATAAAACTGCAATTATCCTCCCAATAAAATGACATCAGTTGACATAATTACTATACATTTCTATGAGATTTTACTTAGACTTAAGGCAGAAATCTCTATTAGGTTTCTGCAAGAATGGGTCTGGTATTTACTAATTGCAATATAAATAGATCTCCACTCCAGCTGTTCCTTTTATCATTAACGTGGCCAATTTCTCTGCTAATTTATAGCCCCAGCAATTAAAATTAAGATTAAATAGAAATCCCAGCAATTAAAATTAAGATTAAATAGAAATCTTTTTAATCTTAAGGAGTTTAATTTCTAGTAACCCCAAGGAACAGGCTGGTAATAGGGATTCATTTGTATGTGGGAGATGGGATTTGTATGTTTGCACATGTAAATAATTAGGTTGTCTTTAATTAGTATGTATTAATCAGCCTATGTTCTTAATACTCTTCTAAACATGCTTTAAAGGTATTGCATTCATTGCATTAAATGGCTGCTCTTATAAAATGAGTGTTACATTTTCAGTTCCAAAATAATGCCCTTTTCCATGGTTTCGAAAAGCCAGAGGAAATATACCAACCATATTTCAGACAGCAAGGCTAATTTCACAGCTGGTGGGATATGTTCTGATCATCAGAAGCACCCCATTTAGAAAAATACATCTTTTTGATGCCTCACAAAGGAAAATAATTCAGGATTTAGTAGCGCCAATAAGAAAGATCCAGTCTTACAGAATTCATCCTTTCCCAAATTTTGTTTTCTTACCAAGCAACACAACACTCTTCTGTAAAGTTTTTATCTCTTTCTGCAATGTGATTGGTTCCAAGATTCCTAACTGTTCTTCCAATGCGCCATTATAATCAAATTTTTCTCTCCAGTTATATACAGCTAATTTTTGACTTACAATCAGTGACCATTCAAAATTACAACAGCACTGGAAAAAGTGACTTATGACCGTTTTTCATACTTACAACTCTTGCAGCATCCCCATGATCACATGATCAAAATTCAGGCACTTGGCAACTGGCATGTATTTATGACAGTTGCACTGTCCCATGGTCACGTGATCACCATTTGTGACCCGGCAAAGTTAATGAGGGAAGCCAGATTTGGTTAACGACTGCATGATTTACTTAACAACTGCAATGATTCACTTAACAACTGTAGCAAAAGAGATTGTAAAAGGTTGTAAAATGTGGTGCAATTCAGTTAACAACTGCCTTGCTTAGCAATGGAAACAGAACAGAACAGAACAGGACAGGACAGGACAGGATAGGATAGAGGTGGAAGGGACCTTGGAGGTCTTCTAGTTCAACCCCCTGCTTAGGCAGGAAACACTATACCATACCATACCAAATTTTGGGTTCCATTGTGGTTATAAGTTGAGAACTACCTATAATACACAATCTATTTCCACTGCTGCTTAATTAGTTCTGGGAATCTCAGAACAAAGCTAGCAATTCTGTTGAAAGGTAAAATGCTTGTAACTGATAAAAATGTTGAAGTCTAGATTTCACTTTTTAATTTGTTATGTCTGACAGGTAACTTCCTAAAGGCTATGACTCATTCATTCTGAACCTCTTTCCTTTTTCACATTAAGTTGAATCATGAAGATTAATTACCATCTTTCTGAATGTGTGGGCAATGCAAGGCATGATTTGATGTAAAATCAAGAGAGGACCACGAGAATCTTCTCATTATCTTCCGTGTGGTTTAGATAATATTGGCATAAGCCTGCAATGAAATTGTTCTCAAGTAATTGGCAGTATTTCAGCTATTTGCTTCGATACGCACCCACCAAAAAACACATGGTTACTCTGCAGCAGATTTCCGTCCTTGTAGAGCCAAAGCAAGCATGGTTGTAAACATTCTGTGACAGACAGATGGATTCTCCCCCAATCCTTTAATCTCTTGAGTTCTGAGAAGGATCAGAATGGTGCAAGCAGTGATACCAATGATTTGCTACTGGGTTTGTTCTCTGCGGGTTTTCTTAAATTGTGCCATGGCTATTCTCACAGAAATTCAAGGCCACTCTACTTGGTTCCACTTAACCATTGAGGATATTGATTACAGTCAAAGATGTCTTCAAGTCAAGTGTAGAACTCAATGACCACATTGATACAAACATCCCATTTTCTTGTGGAAGGAATCTTGGAGGTCTTCTAGTCCAACTCCCTGCTCAAGCAGGAAACCCTATACCATTTCAGACAAATGGCTGTCCAGTCTCTTCTTAAAAGCCTCCAGTGATTGAGTATCCACAACTTCTGAAGGCAAGCCATTCCACTGGTTAATTGTTCTCACTGTTAAAAAGATTTCTCCTTAGTTCTAGGTTGCTTCTCTTCTTGTTTAGTTTCCATCCATTGCTTCTTGGCCTATCTTTAGGTGCTTTGGAAAATAGGCTGACCTCCATTTCTTTGTATTGGAATACTGCTATCATGTCATCCTCAGTCCTTCTTTTCCCTAGATTAAACATACCCCAATTCCTGCAACCATTCTTCATATCTTTAGTCTCCAGGCTCTTCCCTGCACTCTTTCCAGAGCCTCAACATCTTTTTTATATTGTGGTGACCAAAACAGGATGCAGCATTCCAAGTATGGTCTTACTAACGCTTTATAAAGTGGTACTAATACTTCACTTGATTGTGATTCTATCCCTCTGTTAATGCAGCCTAGGATTGTAATGGCTTTTTTGGTTGCTGCCACACACTGCTGGCTCATATTTAAGTGACTGATCACTAGAACTCCAAGATCCCTCTCACAGTTATTGCTACTGAGCCAGGTTTCACCCAATTTGTACCTGTACATTTGTTTTTTCTTTCCTACATGTAGAACCTTACTTTTCTCTCCGTTGAATTTCATTTTATTAGATAGGGTCCAGTGTTCAGGTCTGTCAAGGTCCATTTGGATCTTGAGCCTATCTTCTGGGGTATTGACTATTCTTGCCAGCTTAGTTTCATCTCTACATTTGAGGAGTTTCCTTTCTATTCCCTCATCTAGATCATTTATGAAGATATTAAACAATACTGGGTTAAAACAGAATCTTGGGGTACCCCACTGCTTACTTCCCTCCATGTTGATGTACTTCCATTAAGGACTACATGGTGAGTATGATTTGTCAGCCAGTGACAAATCCATCTAGTGGTGATGCTGTCTATCTCACATTTTTCTGGTTTACTAAGAAATAGGGAAGAAAGTGGAAGTAGGTTGTAAGTTGTGTTATAGAAGTCCCTTGCCATTGCTGCCTTTTTAAAATGCCCCAATCTAGTCTGTAGCTCAGCTTTCCTCAATTGTCTCTCCCATTAAGTACTAACAGGGTCCCACTTTGATTAACCTCCAAACCGAGGTAGAATCAGCTTGTTGAGATGGACTCAGCTGTTCACACTTTCCTTTCCTCTAGGAAAGAATCAACAAAAAATGTTGAATGTTGACATTTGAAAGCTTATTTAGGTAATGTAAACATAAATATTTGGCTTTCAATCATGGAAGGATAAAAATCTTTTTCTTTTGCAGACTGGTCTACATATAAGCCTAAAACCTAACATTTAAACAAGCAAGCTTCTCCACTCCAAGGGATTAGACAAGTAAATCCAACATCTCCAGGAATGTGCTTCACATAATGATTAACCATCTTTGTTCCTATTCTAGCTTTACAAAACCATATGTTTTTAAAAACATTTTCATGTTTGACCAATCAAAGAAGTTGGGATATAGCTATGTGCAATTTTATGTGGGCCACTTTTGAAGATGACCTGGGGCCCAATTTGAAATGCTGGATGTTGCCTATAAAGCCCTATATAAGTTGAAACCTTTTTACTTCTAAGACCAGGTAGTATTTGTTTACCCTATACCAGGGGTAGGGACGCGGGTGGCTCAGTGGGTTAAGACACTAAACTTGTCGATCAGAAGGTCGGCAGTTTGGTGGGTCAAATCCCGAGTGCTGCGTAACAGAGTGAGCACCTGCTACTTGTCCCAGCTTCTGCCAACCTAGCAGTTCAAAAGCACATAAAGAAATGCAAGTAGAAAAATAGGGACCACTACGGTGGGAAGGTAACAGTGTTCCGTGCGCCTTTGGCGTCTAGTCATGCTGACCACATGACCATGGAAATGTCCTTGGACAAGCACTGGCTCTTTGGCTTTGAAACAGAGATGAGCACCGGCCCCTAGAGTCGGAAACGACTAGCACGCATGTGCGGGGGAACCTTTACCTTTACCTTTTATACCAGGGGTAGGCAACCTTGGCTCTTTCATGACTTGTGGACTTCAATACCCAGAATTCCTGAACCAGCCATGCTGACTAGGGAATTCTGGGAATTGAAGTCCACAAGTTATAAAAGAGCCAAGGTTGCCTACCCCTGCCCTATACTACCTGAAGTGCCCACCCCAAAGGACATCAGAGGGATGGTGATCCAAAGAATGGTATTCTTTGGGGCAGCTGTTCCCTTTGGAATACCTTACATCCCAAGCTTCATCTTGTCTTTTATCCTTTAGGAAGCAAGTCAAAAGTCATCTCTTCCATCTGGTATTTGGGGAGTGCAATGTGAATGGAGAACAATGGCAGGCATTGAAAAGTTTGTTAATGCTTTATTGATTTTATTGATCTTGAATGACTGCATCTTGTCAGTACCTAGATTCATTTGAGTAAGCAGCATACAAATAATTATGGCTCAGTTGGCTTAGCTGCTGGTTGGAAACAACACTTTTTGTCTTTGATCCCTGTTAAATTGTTCTATACTGGCCAAAGCTCTGTGTTGCCTTGTAAAATGAGGGCAAGCTGTTAGAGAAGCTATCCAATTGTCCAAAACAATTCCAGCATTCTGGTTTTGGAAAAGATGAAAAACTCTATAGATGGGATTGCAGTATAACTTCTTAAATTTTGAAATAAATTGCCCAGAATCCATTTCCTTGATTTTGTCTTTCAGTTCCAAATCTATCAGATAGAAGTGATCTCAGTAGCAAACTGAGGAAAAAATATTTTTTTTTGCAGAAACAGAATGGCAAACACTCTTAGAAAATCAGTAGGCACCCATGAAGTTCATGTGGTTAGCTTCTGGACATCTTTGTTGGAAAGAAACTTGACCTTTCTTTCTTTCTTTCTTTTTTATCTCTTTTGATCACACACAGAAGAATCCATTCTTTCCAGTAGTTATTAAAGGAGGTTACCTGCCTAGAACCTGTCTTATGAGTTTACCAGAACAGTATAATAAAAGTCCACATATTTATGGCAACATTTTGTGGGTCAACTGAATTTCCCCTATTTCTTAAAAATAACAAACACACATTTCACCAGTGCTTTTTTTGTAAAAGAAAAAGGTGCCGGAACTCACACATGTCATACAACCCGCCTTGCCTACCCTACAAGGTTCCATCCAAAAAAGGTGCCGGAACTTCTATGAGGAAAAAAGCCCTGCATTTCACCTTCTTTCCTTTCAGTGAGATAGTTACACTTTTCTCATCCTGATAACAGCATCAGGTCATAGTCTGTATCAACTCAAATCAACTCAAATCAATCTCACATCAAAAGAGGGCTTTGCCCAACTTCATTTTGCATGCCAGTAGCACTCATTCCTGGATCATGAGGCTGTGCTCACAGCCACTCAAGCCCTGGTCACCTCTCAAGTGGACTGCTATAACAAAGTCTACATGAGGCTGCTCTTGAAGAGTATCCAGAAGCTTCAGGACTCTCCACATTGTGCACCACTCATGAATAGGAAACTGCTGACCCATTCAAGGTATTTTCTTCCCCTGGATCCTCTAAAGAATTATATCACATAATGTCCATAATATATTTCCTATAGAATAATATATGCCAATCGAACTTCAAACTATGAACAATGTCAGCTGAAGATTCTCCCTGGACAGCTTTCAGCTTAGTTCTGATGTCAGCCCTCTGAAGTAGGCTAAGAAATTGACTCCCTAAAATTTCACTGGAACAATAATATATTGATATAGATTATCGAAAGAGGATCTTGGAAGTCTCATTGTGTTCTCTCTTCTCTCCTTCTTATACTTTAGGGAACTTGGGAGAACATAAAACTGAAATTCTTCCTAATGTCTTCCATTGTTTCTTTGCTTTAAAGCATGTTTGTTAACATTTGATTGCAGCTTTCTGTGCATTGTTCCACCAAGACCATCTCTGAGACTCTTTACCTCTAAGAGAAGGACTGACTGTGTTTTAATCCCTCTTCTTCTCTTATCCATCTAACTTAACCTCCCAAGTATCATCCCTTGAGGATGATTGCTCTTCTGTGGGACAGGAAGGCTGTGGGAAACGAGATGGAGTTTTGTCTCCCAGCCATCCACATGTTTATTTATTTTATTTATTTATTTATTTTAATCCCATTTATATCCCGCCCTTCTCCGAAGACTCAGGGCGGCTTACAATCTAAGAAGCACAAATCAAATGTGCTTAGCAATAGCCTTCATTCTATGTATATGCCTGCTTATTAGGGGAATTAAGGGAAGTCTAAATGGATGCTCCTTATCTTCCCATGATCGATAACATTTATTTTTATTTTAATTCCATTTATATCCCGCCCTTCTCCGAAGACTCAGGGCGGCTTACAAGCTTAGCAGTAGCCTTCATTCTATGTATATGCCTGCTTATTAGGGCTTTCGCCCCCCCCCCCAAGCGGCATTATTACAAAGTCAGCTTAATTGCCCCCAACAATCTGGGTCCTCATTTTACCTACCTCGGAAGGATGGAAGGCTGAGTCAACCTTGAGCCTGGTGGGATGCGAACCTGCACTAATTGCAGGCAGCTGGTGTTACTTAAGGAGGCATTAGCCCACTGCTCCACCAAGGCTGTTGTATGTTTCTGGGCAGGGTACCAGATCCAAAGAGATGTAAGTAGGCATGTCAGTTGCAAAATTAGGATGATCACTCGATAATCTTACAAGAGCCTATTGTATCTCTGTGCTTCCATCTAATGAATGTCCAGATTTTTATAGTCTAATTATGCTACGCCTAAATTTAAGAAATGAACTTTATCAGGGTTTTTTTTTTACTCTTAGATGAGTAAATGATAGGGCCAATGGACTCCAAGGCCCTATATTTAAAAGTATAGGCTACTGAGCTCGTTGGTCTGTGCCAAATATATCTACTGTGTGATATCTTAGTTTAGAAGAGTTTCAAAAAATTGTGATATGTTTCCCTAGATGCTTTGTCTTTTGCTGAAGTGGCTGCAGTCCATTATTGTAGCTCTGAAGCTTTGCATTCCTGCTGCCTTTTGGTGCAAGGATAAGGTAGGATTTATATTTTAATAAGTGGTTTAAGTTGTATTTATGTGATACCTAGGACTGTCTGCACATACAAATTTCACATTTAGTGTTTCTATGGGAAAAGCAGTGGTCTTTTGTATGTGCATCAAGTCTTTGCAAAAGACAATAGGAAATAACGACGAACTATCACACCGGCACCAGCTTTTATAGAAAGAATTACAAGGCTTCAGAAATGGATGGCAGTTTTTTGTACCTTCATTTACTCAAGTGACAGAAAGTTCAGCAGAAGATCTTGCCTGCGTATTGTGTACAATCTAGCAGAAATAGGAACAGACAAGCTATCTTCTGCTTTGTAGGTTGAATCTAACTGATATTCAAAGTCACTAAACAATTGTATCTGCTTAAAACACTTATCTGATATTTTTATACTGGCTGTGGTGAAATTTCTTACAGAATTTGCAAGAGGTTGAAAGGCCTGAAGGTTAGTGAGCACTAGTACCCAAATTAGACTTGAACACAGAACAGTCTTCTACAACCTAGAATCTCACAGATGGAATGGAGATGCGGTTTATATTTGCTATTTTGTATTTTTGTATTCTGGGTGTTTTGCCCATAACAAAGGTTTCCTTTGTGAACCAAATACATGCTTCTTAAGATCATTAGATTGGTCAATTAGGCTTTGCCAAAAATGAAACCAGGATGATAAAAATAATGTGATGATGTCACATAGTTGGGTAAATAAATGTCTGAAAAAACCCCCCCACAATCAAGCTCAGAGAGCACCAAGGATCCCATAGCAAATTATAATCTGAATCATTTGTACAATGATGTAATAATGTACAGTACATGAAATCATGTACCCCATGGCTACAGTGGACAATTGTTTATATAATCTTCCCGTGGTCCATAATTCTCTGCAAAGCATTGTTAAACCTAGAAAGATAATATAAGGAATGTGATGGCTATTGTAACTTAGATACCTGTAAGATCAAGAGCGTTTTTTTCTATTCCATGGTGGATGGAATAGAACAACCTGATGCATTTGCTTCCATCTCCAGCTCTCCATTAGTTGCCCATTCACTGGCAGAAGGTGGAAAGTGTGTTGGAAACAGTAACAAAAACTGAGTGAATGCTGGCTCAGTGGCTTACTAGTGGATCAAGCAATCAAATAAACCAACTTCAGCCACTAGCCCTTAAATGTAACTAGGTTGAAGTGATGTCAACATTTGTCTTTCACTGGCTATGAGCTTGTCGATCAAATGGTCGGCAGTTTGGCGGGTCGAATCCCGAGTGCCGCGTAGCAGAGTGAGCGCCTGTTACTTGTCCCAGCTTCTGCCAACCTAGCAGTTCGAAAGCACGTAAAAATGCAAGTAGAAAAATAGGGACCACTACGGTGGGAAGGTAACAGCATTCCGTGCGCCTTTGGCGTCTAGTCATGCCGGCCACATGACCACGGAGACGTCCTCAGACAAGTGCTGGCTCTTCGGCTTTGAAACGGAGATGAGCACCGGCCCCTAGAGTCGGAAACGACTAGCACGCATGTGCGGGGGAACCTTTACCTTTACCTTACATGACTAAATGGAAGCTTGTTTACTATGCTTGGATACATTAACATGCATCCACCAAGTCCTTTCATATGTTAAAAGAGGAAAGAAAGAAGGAAAAAAAAGAGGACTTTTCTTAATCAAAGGGTTAGAAGCTTGGTTCTATTACAGAGGGACAGACATATTATGAATGGACCTACAGTATAAACTATAAAGAAAGTTTCTGAGGCTATAAAAATATTAAATAAAAAGTTCATGAATACAATGAATTATTAGCTCTTATTATAAAATCTTGAGAACAAACTTCTACAATCTTTAGTAGAAGATTTATATAAAAGTGAGTTTTATCTTATAGGGAGGAAAGGTGCAACACAGTTGGAAAAAAGGCTAGCGTAGCATTAATACTTATTGAGGGACAGAATTTGACTTTAACAAGAAAATATAGGCTGATATAAATATAAATGAGTAATGTCTATAGGTTGTTCACAATGATTTTGGTTCATGGATGAAAAATAATTTTGCAAGAATTTATTCCTAAATATTTTTTTATTGAAAAGTTTTATAAAAGTTACAATATTATCCCACCCCCAACCCACCCCTAAACCCCCCTCCCCCTCCCCCACTGCCCAAAGCTGATTACAGGGTTACAAATATATAATAATCCTAATCTAACTAACATTAACCAACTATATAAATAACCAAATACATAATGCACTTTAACCCGCCTATAACATAATTACAAACAATTTAAAAGAATCCAACTTATACTAATACAATAATAATACCGTATAATATATATATTATTATAACTAATAATAAAAAAGAAAAAAGAAAAATTTAAATTATAACTATCTAAAATTTACTCATAAGCTAAATGGAACTTTTTAGTCCCATATTTTTTCTGAATATAATCTATCCATCTTCTCCAAACCGAAATGTATCTTTCTTGTGAATGATCCTTCAAATAAGCAGAAATCTTAGCCATTTCTGCTAAATTTGACACTTTAAGCGTCCATTCCTCTATAGTAGGCAGGCAGTCCTTCTTCCAATATTGCCCTACCAATAACCTCGCAGATGTTATCAAATTCAACATCAAGTTAATTTATTTAGTATCACCATCTGTAATAACACCCAATAAAAATAATTGTGGGGTAAACTTTATCTTTCTCTTAAAAATCTTTTGGATGTTCCACCAAATTTTAATCCAAAAAGCTTTTATATTTCTACAAGTCCACCAAATATGAAAATAAGTAGCGTCCAAAGTACAATTTATTCCTAAATATTAATGCGGGTTTTTACTTAAAAGATAGTAAAGAGCTATGCTAGAAATGTGTTGTATAGTTTGGAATATAATTTTTTATTTATTTTTTATTTTAATTCCATTTATATCCTGCCCTTCTCCGAAGACTCAGGGCGGCTTACAAGCTTAGCAGTAGCCTTCATTCTATGTATATGCCTGCTTATTAAGGCTTTCACACACACCCCAAGCTGCATTATTACAAAGTCAGCTTAATTGCCCCCAACAATCTGGGTCCTCATTTTACCTACCTCGGAAGGATGGAAGGCTGAGTCAACCTTGAGCCTGGTGGGATGCGAACCTGCACTAATTGCAGGCAGCTGGTGTTACTTAAGGAGGCATTAGCCCACTGCTCCACCAATGAATACATACATAATAAAATATAAGGAAAATATAATGAATATAATGAAAAACAAGCCAAATTTATTTTGTTATATGTAGAAAAGCCTTTTGATAATGTGAACTGGGCTCTCTTGTTCAAGGCTTTGAAAGATACAAATTTTGGTGATCAATGTATAAAAAGGTAAGATCAATTTACATTTCAC
The DNA here is from genome assembly GCF_964194415.1 of Vipera berus. Classification (NCBI taxonomy): domain Eukaryota; kingdom Metazoa; phylum Chordata; class Lepidosauria; order Squamata; family Viperidae; genus Vipera; species Vipera berus. The sequence continues at coordinate 81,821,133 of NC_138207.1, read as the reverse complement.
CAAAAGCAGAAATAATTATAAATGGAGATTAAGAAAACCTTGTGAGACCCTGAGGACTCTTCTTTTGTTTATTTTGTTTCTTGAAATACTGAACAGAGATATAAAACAAGAAGAGGATTGTGGGAATAAAGATTAAAAAAGAAGCTCATAAGATAAATGTTTTTGCAGATGAGTTGGTATTGGTTTCAAAAGATCTTTTAAAGGAACTGAAACATTAATGGAATAGAGTAATAGAATAACAGAGTTGGAAGGGACCTTCTAGTCCAATTACTTGCTCAACCAGGAGACCCTGTTGTTGTTGTTAGTTGCGAAGTCGTGTCCGACCCATCGCGACCCTATGGACAACGTTCCTCCAGGCTTTCCTGTCCTCTACCATCTTCTGGAGTCCATTTAAGCTCACACCTACTGCTTCAGTAACTCCATCCAGCCACCTCATTCTCTGTCGTCCCCTTCTTCTATTGCCCTCAATCTTTCCCAGCATTAGGAGACCCTATACCATTTCAAATAAATAGTTGTCCAATATCTTCTTGAAAACCTCCAGTGATGAAGCATCCACAATTTCTGAAGGCAAGCCATTGTACTGATTAATTGTTCTAACTTTCAGGAAATTTCTTTAATTTAATGAATTAATAAATACATTTCCTAAATCCATAAATGTCATTATTGGGGAAAAAATGAAAAAGATTGGTGCATTTGCAGGTTTTAATATCAAGAAACAAGAAGCTGAAGATGTTAACAAAAACATGAAAATGGAAGATCAAATAGAAGCGATAAATAAAAGAGGTTTTAAGACTGAGACGGAAGTAAAGTATTTGAGTATGACAAATGTGAGTCTTACCTTATTTCAAAATAACAATGTTAAGGCATGGAATGAAATTTTAAAAGACATGCTAACATGGGTGAAAGAACAATTATCATTGCTGGGAAGAATTTCTATGATAAAAATGAATGTCTTGTTAGAATGAGATTTTTATTTCAGACAATACCTGCTGTGACAACTACAACTGATGCACCATTTAAGCAGTAACAGAAGAGCACGTCTAAATTTGTGTGGCACGATAAAAAACATGAGTAGAAAGCAGGTGTTACAAGATGCAAAGGAAAGAGGAAAATTTGGTGTATACAATTGGAAATATTATTTTGCAGCTTGCTGTTTGATTTGGAGGAAAAAGTAGGTGCAGCTAAGAAACTGGAGGCTGTTGGAATGAGAAGGACATTATTTGAGATTATGTTAGACGTGCCTTATTGGAATAGATACCAATCCAGGTTCTGCCAGAAAAGATCTTCATGGATCCCAGCACAAAAAGCATCTTACAGATGAAAAATAATACGAAAAATAAGTGGCTAAGCTATCATGAGATATGATAATTTTGTTAAAGGGAATATAGAATAAAAACAAGAGCAGAACAGTTGGCGCAGGTTTTCTTATTTGCAATTATTAGAATGACTTAAAGGAGACAAAAGTGTTTTTGGTTTTGAACACTGCAAAAGTTTGAAAGTTTGAAGAGTTTGAAATAGAACTCTGTACAAATGTTGAACATGTATTTGCTATAATGTATAAACTTTTATTGAAATTTGAAATAGAAGTGTGAAAGAATGTATGAGAAATTGGGCTAAATGTTTTCATTATTATATACAGATGGAGCAATGAGAAAATATGTGATTGAAAGGGCTGAAATTTACATTACCTTATGATCTTAAAGGGAATTTTTATAAAATGTTGTACCTTGGATATATGTCACCAGAAAAATTGTCTAGAACGTATAAAGACATGGTTTTTCTTTTGGGATGAACAGAAAAAACAACTGGAAAAAAGTTATGGAACTTTACTTTTTTGTATGGTTACTGGATCTAAAAGATTATGATGTGCACAATGATGGAAAGATTTGGCACTATACATAATGGAGGAATGGTTGGTGAAAATGATGGTATTTGTTGAAATGGTTAAACTAACATATTTGATCAGTTAAATGGCAGCATGTGTATTTATTGCTGACTGGAAATCCTTTAGAGACGTTTTGCACAAAACAGAAAAAAAATGAACTTATGATTTATGATTTTGATGATAACACACAGTAGATGATAGAAAGATGAGTATTCTGTTTTAACCATCATTCAGTTTATAATTGTACTTCTAAGTGCTGTAAAGAGGATTGGAAGTTATTTCTTTGTGTCTTTTTTCTTTTACATTTTTTCCTCTCTTGCACTTTTAGCTTCCTCTTTAATTTCTTCTTCTTTTCTTTATGTTAGTTTATATTAGTTTTGATCTTCCTTTAAAAATTTGTTTAGCATTTCTATATGTATAGATTTATGTACGTGTCTCTATTTATATACAAGCTTGGTTCTTTGAGTTCAACATATTATTTTAGACTGAAGGAGGTCTACCTGAAAAACTCTTAGTTTTTAGTTTTCCGAGTCTGTTTCGTTTGGTTCTAGCAGACTATACAATCTTTTCTTTTATATGATTACCAGACTTGACTTAAATCAATATTGGGGAGATGGAAATTATTGCACAATGTTTCTTCATTGGTCAATAAAATCTTCTGCAGTGCGCTATCAAAAAAATGCTGGAGTCAGCTTTGAAGAGGAGGGGAAAATGCCCTTCAATGCCAGAGATGCAATTAGATGGATTTGCTGCTTTAAGTAACTTACAGTGCTGTAAAATGAGAGATATGATAGTCAACAATAAAACAGAGACAGTTTTTTTTCTTCTTCTTTCAACAAACTGCTGGATTTTGGAACGAAGAAGGCATTAATGAAAAGCTTCACTGACATTCAGAAGTGAATGATAGGGAGAAATGAGTCTTACTTGTTTATTTATTTTATATATTGGTTAAATTTATATAGCCGCCCATCTCACAAAACAAACATCTTGCTGCAGGCATTTCATCTTAATTGAGTTAGTAGAGATTTTCGTATTTGCTGTAAATGTTAGTTTTATTAGATCGAGGATTTTTTGACCCTGAAAGAAGACGTCTCTACATTAATCTTCTAGATGACTTGGCAAATACTTATGGTGAAGTACTAAGGAGTTCTTTGATCCATAGAACATCCGTTGCTTTTCATGTTTGTGGCCCAGATATGGGGCCACAAGAGGGGCACAGGAATGGATGTTTGGGAGAAAGACAGAGATTCCTAGGAATCTGTGCCTTCCCTGTTTAAGTCTCCCAGATCTTTGCAAGAAATATGATAGGTCATATTTAAGTCTCCCAGATCTTTGCAAGAAATATTTCTTTGCAAGAAATATGATAAGGTAGCAAATAGATGTACAATCTTATAAATTTTGGACCTGCTTTGCAAGGGGGGAAGCTATTAGTGTTGTGATACATTTGTCAGTGTTCAAGCAGGAGGGACAATATGTGTTTTTGTCTTTTCTTTGCCTTTTTAAAAAATTCACTTTTTTAAAAAAAATGTTCCTGTCTAGTTTTGTTTTGTCCCTGTTAAAGATTTTTTTTAGCTTTTGTATTTTAATCTTCTGAATAAAATAAAATAAAAGATTTAAAAAAGATAATTGCAAGGAGAAGAGTAAATGATCAGCGTTTAGGATAGAAGGAGAGTGTTGATGGTGATGGTGGTGGAGGAAATAAATATCCAAAATGCATGCTCAGCAAAGCTAGAAATAACCTGGCATCTCTTCGTTAAGACCAAAAAATTAAAATAAAATTACATCATAAAAAAGGCAGGGAATCAAAATGTTACAGTTCGTTTTTTACTGGTCTCTCTTCCAGAAGTTGGCAAACTGCAATGCTGTTTGTTCTTTTGATCTTAGCATCTAAAACATGGACAATGTATTTTTGCCAAACCATGCACACCGATTTGTCAGCCAGGATACTGTATATTTATTTATTTTATTTTATTACATTTATATACCACCCTTTCCCGAAGGACTCAGGGCGGTTTACAGGGTGATTAAAAAACCAAGATACAAAAGTTAAAAACAAATTTTAAAAAATTATATTGTCCCTGCATAAATAAAACCCCAGTTAAAATTAAAATTAATTCTCAGCCTGGGCCAGAGAGCTCGAAGAGCCAGGTCTTCAGGTCCCGGCGGAATGAACGGAGGTCGGGGGCAGTCCTCAGCTCCACTGGCAGCTGGTTCCAAAGGGCAGGCGCCCCCACTGAGAAGGCCCTATCCCTGGGTGTCGTCCGCCGGCAATCTCTTACCGGTGGCACCCTGCGAAGACCCTCCCTGTGGGAGCGCACTGGACGAAGGGAACTTGATGCCGGCAGCAGGTGTTCCCTCAGATATCCCGGACCCAAGCCATTTAGGGTTTTATAGGTCATCACCAGCACCTTGAATCTCACCCGGAGGGCAACCGGGAGCCAATGCAGCTCGCGGAGTAGAGGTGTTACATGGGAGTATCGGGAAACCCCCATCACAACTCGCGCGGCCGCATTCTGTATATATCTTTCAGTGCTGCCTTTACCTCCAATCTTTCCTTGTTTAATTAATTGAAGTAGTTGATATATTTTGCAGCCTACCATGTGTCTTAAATATTCCAATTTCCTCTTCACTATGTCTCTATTTTTGTCCATATCTTGGAGAACCTTTTCATTTCATACTTGTTTAACCCATTATGTTATGAATTCCACATTTCAAAGATTAGTATATTTCTGATTGTCACTTAGTCATTATCTATGCTTCTACTCAATACATAACACTACTACTACTACTACTACTACTACTACTACTACTACTACTAAAATCCTGGCCAGACATAACAGCATATAATTTGCAAATAATGCTCAGTCTTAAGTCTGACAGCAAAGAAATGAGGGTCACAAATTCCTCAGTCTCACCTATTCAAATCTGCTCTCTCTGTCTAAGCTGTGATCTCACCTCTCAATGAAATAACAGCCCAGGTGTTGCACTTTTTGCTGCTGGTATATATACTTTGCTTCACAAATGCTATTTTTACTGGTAGTCATTATTTTTGTTTTCTTCTGATTTACATTTAGCCCATAAGAATTACCCAACTGAAATATCTGATTGAGAAAAATGTGTAAACCTTACTGGTTATTTGCTTGATAGAATGGTATTACTTGCATAATGTATACTGTTTATTATTAAGACACTAACATTTCAATCCTTTTGACTTTCTTTTTCATATTTTTTTAAAACGCACCTCTCTCTGGAGATTCTCAGTTATCCAGGTCCTGATTATCTGAAAGGTGTTTTTCAGAGAGGGAGGGATATGACACCACGCGGTGGCTCAGTGGGTTAGGACGCTGAGCTTGTCGATCAGAAGGTCGGCAGTTTGGCGGGTCGAATCCCGAGTGCCGCGTAACAGAGTGAGCGCCTGTTACTCGTCCCAGCTTCTGCCAACCTAGCAGTTCGAAAGCACGTAAAAATGCAAGTAGAAATATAGGGACCACTCCGGTAGGAAGGTAACAGCGTTCCGTGTGCCTTTGGCATCTAGTCATGCCGGCCACATGACCACGGAGATGTCCTTGGACAAGCGCTGGCTCTTCGGCTTTGAAACGGAGATGAGCACCGGCCCCTAGAGTCGGAAACGACTAGCACGCATGTGCGGGGGAACCTTTACCTTTACCTTTACCTATCTCCTGTTTACAACATAGTTCCACACTTCTTCAGCAGTTCCAATAAGGTTTCACACTGATTTGCATTATTTCAGGTGACCCTGAGTGTACAGATAAATCTCCAAGTGGTCTCGACAATTCTTAGAGAGAGTGCTAATGACCAGATGACTGCAAGGAATATAAATCTTTCTATTTTCCACCATTCGGCCAGAACTGAAGAATCTTCTTGGATGGGAAGTGAAATGTCTTCAAGGAAAAACAAAGAAAGTCCAGTTGCCTTTTGAAAAAAACACATTTGGGACTCTCACTCTTCTCTCCCTAACAAATGTTAGAAAGAAGTGGGAATTATCCATCTATCCCTCCCTCCATCCATCCTCATGAAATTTGTTGCTAAACAAGCCAGAAATCACCATCCAAGAATCTAAAGTTATGCCATTGATGGGTTTTTTTTTTAAAAAAATGGGCCTAACATAGACATGGGGTGTTCTCTTTTTATTCATCCCATTCTCTGTTGGCTGTGAAGAACTCCAGGGAGGCAGAAAAGGGATGTAGGCTACAGCAGCATACAGAGAGATAAATAAGTGCAGAAGTGACACTAGGCCTGTTTTCTGGCAAGGATGATCGTCAAATGAGCCTCTGATGGCCACAGCTTTTTGTGGTCCTTGGTGATTTCCTGCTAAGTAGACTTTTCTCTTTATTGCAGTGGTATGAAGTGCATTAGGTAGGCATGAAACACCTATTTATGACAGAGGATACTCACTCCAGGCTACTGTGTGTTTCATTAAAATGCTGAACAGTTTCCAAGGCATGGGGGACTCTTATCTCCATGAGGGCACCAGAAGCTGTCCCTGGCACAGATAAAGCAGAAACTGATTTGCATCTTGACAAACCTCTGTTCCTTAAAGTGTTTGTGGTTGTTGTTAATGTGCTGGTGGACTTCAGAGCATCTCCAGTACAAGGCCCCCACCTAAAGCTACTACAACAAAAAAGTCTGAAAACTGAATGGAAGGATTCTAGATTCAGTTGCTAAACTGACACAGCTCTTCCATTTTGAAAATGTTGCCAGCTCCAATGAAGCTCCCTTATTGGACAGCATCATCCGCATGAAGAAAGGCATGGCAAAACTTTCTGACATGTGTATTCCTTCATGTTTCTTCTGACTAGACTGTAATGAGGAAAGAGAGACAATTCCTTCTTGGATACCATACCATACTGAATGATCTTCTGAAGAGTAAGCTTTACAACAACGTTTCTTGACCTTGATGTTTCTCATCCGTGGCAGGCCCTCAACCATGGCTGGCTGGGGAATGCTGGAATTGAACTCCACACATTTTAAAGTTGCCAAGGCTGTGAAATATAGCTTTGTAGACTGTAAGCAGCAATTGTTGGCGAAGTCAGCTGGATGGTCTGCCATTTTGGATGCCCATTTTTACATCCCTGTGTTTGTGGAATAGCAGTCACACACTGAGATTCCAAATGATTTTTTAATTAATGCCTTTAATGCTGGCAGATACAAAGATGAGTCATATCTCCCCACTTAGTACTGAAATCTAGTTTCATATTATACTACCATATGAGAATCAGATCCTCTGTGATTCTAATTGCTCTTCTGCTTGGGAGGTAAGTATTTTAATCAACTATTTTTGTTAAAAATTATTAATACGTAATTGGATGTTTTGTTTCATTTGCATATGTGTTTTTCTTTAGCCTGAACATCTCCCCATCCTGGGTGAATGAAGATACAATATACACAGAATGTGGGTGCATTTTCTGCTCAGACACTGTCCACATTTAAAAGACAAAATCATTCTATCTAAAGTAATGCAACTATTTGTTGGCTTACAATAATTTATATAATTTCCATCATAATTTGCAACATGATAAAAACAATGTAATGACCTCATTGTACAAATGATACAAATTAACTTTTTTAATTTAATAGATATTTGGAAGTAACAAACACTCTTTCTCTCCAATTCAGTGGCATAGCGTGGGTTGTCAGCACCCGGGGCAAGGCAAGTGACGTCACGGCACCGCCAAAAAGACGTGCCCCGCAGCGGCGTAGACTTTCCAAGAAGAGTCGCGCGCATGCGGGATGCTTCCGGGTCCCTCTCGAGGGCGGCTGGGCGCCCGCTAAATAAAGCCACGCATGCGCACGAAGCTAGGCCGGCCGGCCGGCGGGTCCGTCTTCGCTCGGCCAAGCCTGCCGGGGCGCCTGCGGGGCGCTTGCGGTTGGCCTGAGCCTGGGCGGAGAGTTGGGCGCTTCTATTTATTTTATTCAGTTTATGTGGCCGCCCATCTCACCTGCCGGACTCGTTTCGCTTTGCAAGAAAGAGCAGCTCGAGAGCGGAGCCAAGCCAACTCTGTGCAGCCCTTGGGGCTCCCTGAGCAGCTCAGTGCGGCCGGCCCCCCCTGCACCCCCCACGCTACGCCACTGCTCCAATTGTCCAATAAAACAATTTATTTATATATATAAAACTCTGTGTGTGTGTGTGTGTGAGAGAGAGAGAGACCTCATGTCTATATCTAATAGCTATGTATTTCTTAGCAAAGTATTTGCTTAAAACACTCTGGTTCATTATCTCCAACACATAGCAGCTTCAAATTATCACTTTCTGTTACAAAATTATCAGTTTCTGCAGCAGAAGAGATCCATGTCCCCACAAAGACCACATAAAAATTGTTCTCTGATTCTGGTACATTTTATTATTTATTCAAAATGCTTGGTTCCCATCATTTTTTTAAAACTACAGAACCCAGTATAGTTGATTCTCCCAGTGGTCTGGCACTCCAGAATTGGCCAAAGGTGTCAACCTTCAACCAGTGCTGGCTGCAGCCATCTTCACTTTGTTTTCAGTTGCCACAGCAATGGGAGGGGGGAAGATGGTTTCTTCGGGTTTAGTCATAACAATAACTTTGCTGTGGGAACCAAGGTCAAGCTAAACCTAAATTTTGGAGGGCTGGAGCTTCCGTTAGAAAGTCTGCCAAAGTAGTTAATTGGGATTTGTGATTTACGACATATTGCAGGGGTGGGAAATTCAACTTGTCACCATGTAACCTTGGGGGGGACTTTCAGTCTTGGTTTCACCTTTGTTCATGCCGATACTGCGTAGCCATTAAATGTGTTCTTTGAGGAAAGCAATTGCCTCAGAGTTCTTATTTCTACTGGTCTCATCTATCAAAACCATGACAAAAGGTAGGTATGCAGAAGGCTCCAAAGATCAACTCCATTCTACAGGTCTTGGATTTACAATCATAACAGAGACCAGAATTTCCATTGCTAAGCAATTGTTATTAAATGAGTTGTGCCCAATTTTAGGATTCTTTTTTTGCCATGGTTGTTAATCACTGCAGTTGTTAAATGAATCATATGGTTATTAAGCAAATCTGGGCTCCCTCATTGACTATCCTTGTGAAAAGCCAATGGCAAAGGTCACAAATGGTGATCACATGATCCCTGGAGGCTGCATGGCAGTTGCAAGTGCCCGAATTTGGGTCATGTGATCATAGGGTTTCTGAGATGGTCAAAAGAAAATAGCTATAAGTCACCTTTTTCCAGTGTTGCAACTTCAAACAGTTGCTAAACAAATATTTGTAAATGAAGGATTACTTGTATGCCTCAACTCAAGCAACAAGGATAACAGTAAATTTTAATCTTAGTCCTAAAATCAGCTGTTTCTTGGTTTTATGTTTAGGTGAAACTACTTGTATTTTTTCCTGTTTCTGATGTTCTATTTCTTGCATTTTGTCTTCACATTTACCTAAGCAGAAGGTATATAACTAGTTTGTAGCTTCAGATTTGTTCATGCAAACTCCACATAAGATATATAATTCAGCTTTCCATGGAGACATCTGTTCCATCATGGTTGAGAATCAAGGGTCAAAGGGCAACTTAAAGCTTCTGTTGGCCAGAATTTATGGGACTTGGCTCAAAAGCTCGCCATGAAAAATAATTTCCAAATGCATGCTGCAGACTATATGGGGTGTTCACTTGTCAATTTGAGGTCAGTCATTTGGATTTGTTTCTTATCATTTTCATTCTTCGTATTCAGGAAGGCAATATATAATTCATTTTAGGGAAATAAATCACTTTCCTTAAAGGGGGAAGAACAATGCCTTAGTTTTAAAAATTATAAGGAGCTGCTTATTGTTAGTTTTAAAGTCAGCTGTGCTGGTGTGGCGGGCTTTCATAAAGTCAAGAACTCCTATCCCACTTTGTACTTCAATAAAACATACGGATAAAGGAAAAAAGGGCCTCCTTGAATCAGGAGTAGGAAACCATTGGCTGTCTCATTGATGAATTCAATTCCCCATTGAGCCCAGCAATTATGAGGAATGCTGGGAATTGTTGTTCAGGAATAGAATTCCTGAAGTTAAAGCCATTTGCAAATTTCATAAATGAAATAAACAATGCCAGGTTAACTAAATCTGCCTTAAATTTAAGTACATTGATGCATGACATTGCTGGTGTTGATTAGTTTCATTGTATGGAACATTGTATGGAACATGAGGTGGCTGGATGGAGTCACTGAAGCAGTAGGTGTGAACTTAAATGGACTGCAGAAGATGGTAGAGGACAGGAAGGCCTGGAGGAACGTTGTCCATAGGGTCACGATGGATCGGACACGACTTCGCAGCTAACAGCAACATGGAACATTGTCCACTTTCTTTGAGTAATCTTCTCCCTGGGCAGTTTGGACTGATACTCTAAACTGATGTCAACTCTACAAATGAGCATGGCTGCAGCCATTTTCCTTCTCATTCTAGGTTGCCACAGAGAACGGAAGGAGGGGGGTTGCCCAGGTGCTTCGTTAGTCAAAATAATTTTTTGTCCCATGATAACCAAGGTCATTGGCTGTTCCCGAGAGTAGAGACTGGGCATTGCATAAAACTCCCGCCAAATAATCATATTGGGGAACATAGTTGCTTGCATAGTTTTATGGGTGGGACATTTAACTTTGTATTGGCGAATTGATACTTGTGTATCCAGACTTCACTCTAGACTGTGTCGATACTTTGGTACCTAATAAACATGTTCTTTGAGGAATTTGCAAGCTTCCGAGTTCTGCTTTATTCATCTCTGTCTGTCGGAACCTTGACAACTGATGTTAAAAAGTCACACACAGCTTTTCTTTCTAAAGGAAATTAAGACAACAATCCAAATGAAAAATGATGCTATAAAAGAAAAGGAACCAGAGCAGCTAAGGCCCCCATATTGTCCAACACTGCAAGAATTCATTCATCATATCAAGGCAAGGATGAAGGAAATCAGAAATCAGACAAAGTGTAAGGGAAGCATGGCATAGGAAAACAACTGCCAGAGTCCTCTTGGTGATTTGATATCATTTCGTGGAGGGTGTTTTCAGACTAGTTGAAGGTGTTAAGCTTTGCTAAAGCAGCTTTGCTGATTGAAGCCCTTCTTCTGTTCCCAGTTAAAAACTTGTCGGGAGTTTTGGGTGTATTTAAAACCGAGTAATAATAGTCAATGGAGGCTTTGAGGAATAGTGGAAAGGAAATACTGTAGAATTTTCTTGTCATCTAGGTCACAAAAGGTCTACAGCATGTGTGTATACTGTTTAAACCCCCACGCTGGGGAAAAGCCGGTTGTAAGTAGTAGTGTAGCCAAAGAATTTTTGTTGTTGTTGTTTTAATATTTCCTATATTTGTATGTCTGTAGATACATTCCATGGAAGACTTATCAACTATAAATGTCATGATATCATGGGTTTTATTTTCAATTGTCTGTATATGTTACCAGTCTGTTTCTAGCACGCTTGATATAATAAACTCCAAACCGGGATTAAACCAGAGGTCCCCAACCTTTTGGGCACCAGGGACCAATTCTGTGAAAAAAGGTTTTTCTGCAGATCAGAGAGTGCATGGTTTTGTGTGCTGCCTGCATCCCACGGATGGGACTTTGTTTGTTTGTGCGGATCAGTTGCAGTCATGCCACGGCCCAGTACCGGTTCACAGACCAGGGTTTGGAGACCCCTGTTTTAAATTGACTTCCTGCCGAGTCCTTGATGTTCTTGAGTTTGGTTGTTTGGTTGCGGTCATGCCACGGCCCAGTACCGGTCCACAGACTGGGGTTTGGAGACCCCTGTTTTAAATTGACTTCCTGCTGAGTCCTTGATGTTCTTGAGTTTGGTTGTTTTCTTGCAGACATTTCATTAGCAGACAATTAGCACTATTATAGATTCATTAGCAGATGATACCAGCTCCATAGCTGCTCTCCTTGCCACCCCTGTCAAAAACAATAATAATAATAATAATAATAATAATAATAATAATAATAATAATAATAATAATAATAATAATAATAATAATAATAATAATAATAATAATAATAATAAGTTGGAAGGGACCTTGGCGGTCATCTAGTCCAACCCCCTGCTAAGGCAGGAAACCCTATACCATTTCAGACAAATGGCTGTCCAGTTTCTTCTTAAAAACTTCCAGTGTTGGAGCATTCACCACTTCTGGAGGCAGGTTGTTCCACTGGTTAGTTGTTCTAACTGTCAGGAAATTTCTCCTTACAGGGAGTGCAGAATTATTAGGCAAGTTGTATTTTTGAGGATTAATTTTATTATTGAACAACAACCATGTTCTCAATGAACCCAAAAAACTCATTAATATCAAAGCTGAATATTTTTGGAAGTAGTTTTTAGTTTGTTTTTAGTTATAGCTATTTTAGGGGGATATCTGTGTGTGCAGGTGACTATTACTGTGCATAATTATTAGGCAACTTAACAAAAAACAAATATATACCCATTTCAATTATTTATTTTTACCAGTGAAACCAATATAACATCTCAACATTCACAAATATACATTTCTGACATTCAAAAACATAACAAAAACAAATCAGTGACCAATATAGCCACCTTTCTTTGCAAGGACACTCAAAAGCCTGCCATCCATGGATTCTGTCAGTGTTTTGATCTGTTCACCATCAACATTGCGTGCAGCAGCAACCACAGCCTCCCAGACACTGTTCAGAGAGGTGTACTGTTTTCCCTCCTTGTAAATCTCACATTTGATGATGGACCACAGGTTCTCAATGGGGTTCAGATCAGGTGAACAAGGAGGCCATGTCATTAGATTTCCTTCTTTTATACCCTTTCTTGCCAGCCACGCTGTGGAGTACTTGGACGCGTGTGATGGAGCATTGTCCTGCATGAAAATCATGTTTTTCTTGAAGGATGCAGACTTCTTCCTGTACCACTGCTTGAAGAAGGTGTCTTCCAGAAACTGGCAGTAGGACTGGGAGTTGAGCTTGACTCCATCCTCAACCCGAAAAGGCCCCACAAGCTCATCTTTGATGATACCAGCCCAAACCAGTACTCCACCTCCACCTTGCTGGCGTCTGAGTCGGACTGGAGCTCTCTGCCCTTTACCAATCCAGCCACGGGCCCATCCATCTGGCCCATCAAGACTCACTCTCATTTTATCAGTCCATAAAACCTTAGAAAAATCAGTCTTGAGATATTTCTTGGCCCAGTCTTGACGTTTCAGCTTGTGTGTCTTGTTCAGTGGTGGTCGTCTTTCAGCCTTTCTTACCTTGGCCATGTCTCTGAGTATTGCACACCTTGTGCTTTTGGGCACTCCAGTGATGTTGCAGCTCTGAAATATGGCCAAACTGGTGGCAAGTGGCATCTTGGCAGCTGCACGCTTGACTTTTCTCAGTTCATGGGCAGTTATTTTGCGCCTTGGTTTCTCCACACGCTTCTTGCGACCCTGTTGACTATTTTGAATGAAACGCTTGATTGTTCGATGATCACGCTTCAGAAGCTTTGCAATTTTAAGAGTGCTGCATCCCTCTGCAAGATATCTCACTATTTTTGACTTTTCTGAGCCTGTCAAGTCCTTCTTTTGACCCATTTTGCCAAAGGAAAGGAAGTTGCCTAATAATTATGCACACCTGATACAGGGTGTTGATGTCATTAGACCACACCCCTTCTCATTACAGAGATGCACATCACCTAATATGCTTAATTGGTAGTAGGCTTTCGAGCCTATACAGCTTGGAGTAAGACAACATGCATAAAGAGGATGATGTGGTCAAAATACTCATTTGCCTAATAATTCTGCACTCCCTGTAGTTCTAGGTTGCTTCTCTCCTTGACTAGTTTCCATCCGTTGCTTCTTGTCCTGCTTTCAGGTGCTTTGGAGAATAGCTTGACTCCCTCTTCTTTGTGGCAGCCCCTGAGATATTGGAACACTGCTATCATGTCACCCCTCACCCTTCTCTTCATTAAACTACACATACCCAATTCCAGCAACCGTTCCCTATATGTTTTAGCCTCCAGCCCCCCAATCATCTTTGTTGCTCTTCTCTGTACCCTTTCTAGAGTCTCGACATCTTTTTTACATCGTGGTGACCAAAACTGGATGCAGTATTCCAGGTGTGGCCTTACCAAGGCATTGTAAAGTGGTATTAGTACTTCACATGATCTTGATTCTATCCCTCTGTGAATGCAGCCTAGCACTGTGTTGGCTTTTTTGGCAGCTGCAGCACACTGCTGGCTCATATTTAAGTGATTGTCCACTAGGACTCCGAGATCTCTCTCACAGTTACCACTTTCGAGCAAGGTACCACCTATACTTTACCTGTGCATTTGATTTTTTCCTGCCTAAATGTAGAACCTTACTTTTTTCACCATTGAATTTCATTTTGTTAGATAGTGCCCAGTGTTCGAGTCTGTCCAGATCCTCCTGTATCTTAAGCCTATCTTCTGGAGTATTGGCTATTCCTGCCAGCTTGGTGTCATCTGCAAATTTGATGAGTTCCCCATCTATCCCCTCATCCAAATCGTTGATGAAGATGTTGAAGAGCACTGGGCCCAGAACAGACCCCTGGGGCACCCCACTACACACTTCCTTCCATGTAGATGCAGTTCCATTGAGGACCACACGCTGAGTAAGGCCTGTCAGCCAGCTACGAATCCATCTGGTGGTGATGCTATCTAACCCACATTTTTCTATTTTATCAAGTAGTAGGTTGTGATCTACTTTGTCAAATGCCTTACTGAAGTCCAAGTAAATTATATCTACAGCATTCCTCTGGTCCACTAGTTTTATCATTTTCTTTTTTAAATTTAAATTTTTTGGCTTGGTATGATCCTGCAGCTAGTATTTCCTCAATTTGAGTTTATTGTACTAATCTATTTTCCCTCAATCAAAGCCTTAAGCCATGCTATTATGATTTTGCAGGAGGACTGGTAAGTGAGGAATATATTCCTATTCCTTAGAGCTAATGATAAGATCACCTTTTGCAGAACAAATGATTTTCTGTGCAAGTTTATATCAGCTTGGAAAATTCATGAAATTAAAAAGATTATAGCTCTTCAGTGCATTTATGATTTTTAATTAAATAACTAGAATATATTTCCAACTATTCCTGTCATTTTTATAATAGCGTATGTTTTAAAATCTGCCAGCTGCTACTGTTAATTTATATAACCTCAAAAACTAGCAACAAAAATGATTGCAACAGTAATGAATCTCCTGAAAGTGAAAAAGGGAGATTATTGTAAAAAAACTTCTAAACACCTTAATCATAAAAGATATATTCCCAGGTATATTTGGCAGTTCATTATTTCCATTTTACTTTTTAAAGAGGACATTATAGATTTCTTGCATGCTTCACTTCATAATATTTCCATTAAGTATAATCTATCTTTAGAGAAAGTAAAAAAGACAGGTTTCTTAACTAAAAGTGATCAATTGCTTCAATCTCAAGAGGCAGATTCAATATTTAAAATATATAATAGTAAAGTATATTAGGACACTAACAGACTATCGAAAACTATTTTCTTTTTATTAAGTTAAACTAATTGGTGATCTGGTGGCCTCTTAGATGCTCTCCACTATGCATGATAGACAGGTTGTTTTGTTTTTTTGTTTTTGGATTGCTGTAGTGAGCGTGGGAAATGAAAATGCTGAAGAAAAATGAGTGGTTTGCCAGTCCAGAGAATGGACAGGGCTAACCATGACCCAGGAAAATCAGCAGAAAAGGATACAATCAGGTGGGTGAGTTTTTCTTCTTAGGTATTTTTTTAAAAAAATAAGAGAATTCTATGAGCCAATCGTCTCCAAGAGAGAAAAGGAAATAAAATAAATACCTAATCAATCCTCTATAGCTCCAATTAGCTGTGAAGTCACCAACCAATCATGCCTCTGTTCACCATCATTGGCTGTGATGGTGAAAGGCTGCAAGCTAGCTCTGCCCAGAGCCTGGAATTCAATCTTGGCAGGTTCAAGGGTCACTTAGCCTTCCATCCTTCTAAGGACCCGGATTGTTGGGGGCAAAATGCTGACATTGTAAACCAAGGATCTTCAAACCTGATCTTTTTATGACTTGTGGACTTCAACTCCCAGAATTCCTCAGCCAGGCATTCTGGCTGAGGAATTCTGGGAGTTGAAGTCCACAAGTCATAAAAGGGCCAAGTTTGAAGACCCCTTTGTAAACCGTCCAGAGAACTCTGTAAAGCACTGGGTGGTTGGTGGTGGTTATATAAGTCTAAGTGCTATTGCTATTCCCCCTTTTCCTGGTAAATGAAATAAGGCTGCAGTTGCTGCAGTTGCTGGAGTAGAGTCAGAAGAGACAAACTTTTTGAATATTGCCTCTAGGCAGACACCAGGGATCCAGTGCTGAACGTTTCCTGTGAGAAGAAAGATTGCCAGACATATAAAAGCAACGCAAAAAAATAAAGACCACCCAGAAAATTCTTGCACACCATAAAAAGTAGCCAGACATTGGGAAAAGCAGATAAACGCACCCAGATGCAGACACACAAGGCCAGTTTCATGCCCATCACTTGCATGATAGTGCTTGCAAAGATCGGCAAAAGTCAAAACAGCGCACCTTAATCCTGGCTTAAGTTTCAGACTGGAGCAATGCACATTAGTTTGATTTGCAAAAGAAAAATCTGAGTGGCTGCCATGAAGATGAATTCATCAAACCATCTTGCCCTTTAAAAGACCTGGAAGCAGAATGCTGGGTCAATTGAAATTT
This sequence comes from Vipera berus, assembly GCF_964194415.1. Classification (NCBI taxonomy): domain Eukaryota; kingdom Metazoa; phylum Chordata; class Lepidosauria; order Squamata; family Viperidae; genus Vipera; species Vipera berus. Next base: position 81,804,575 of record NC_138207.1, on the reverse strand, counting down.
GGGACTGGGGCTAAATCAAGAAAAATATCAATCAACAATTTAGTACTGCAGGATAATTCTGCTGACTGCTGATTACCGGCACTTTGGCACTTCGATTTTCCCTTGCTCAAGGTTGACTCAGCCTTCCATCCTTCTGAGGTCAGTAAAATGAAGACCCAGATTGTTGTTGGCAATATGCTAACTCTGTAAACTGTTTAGAGAGTGCTGTAAAACAATATGAAGCGGTATATAAGTCTAAGTGCTATTGTTATTGCTAATCACAAGTTTTGCTGGACTACGTTGATGAAATAGATTGTTTTCTCTCTCCCTGGGGTAGCAGTAGGTCATGGTTTGGAATACCCAATTAAGGATTTGGTAGGATTTGGTAGACCCTGTCCATTTCTGTCAAAATGATATTTATTTATTTGGAGAAATAAAGAGGAAGTGACATCCAAAAACAAATTAAAAGAAAAGCAGTGATAGCTCATGAATTAAGTGTTAATGTTCAATACCAAAACAAAAGAGAAAAAATGTTGAAAGAAAACTGTAAAATTCTTAAAACCTTTAACTCACCTATGCAGATTACATATTCATGTAATCATTTCATGTATCATGTATCATGTATTGTCCATAAACATTGTCTATTTGTGTAAGTTGTGATCATATTTTGATCATTGTTGTGATCATATTTTGATCACTACAAAAATTAGCCCTTTCAAAGCTAGCAAATACTTCTCAAAACACGACAAATTCCACAATTTTGGAATATAATTCAGAATTACCTTTACACACGTAACATGAAAACACCTGCCTGCAAAAATAGGAGGAGAAAGAACTTCATCCCTGGTCCAACACTTTGAAGCCACGGGACATGAAATTGATTTTAAAAAAACCAAAACTATCGCCAAAATTGAACATTTTAACAACAGAATAATCAGAGAAGCCATTGAGATAGAAAAACGCCCCCAAAGCATGAACAAACGAGATGATACCTCTCGCCTACCAGCCATTTGATTGACAGACGAGTCCCAACCACCAAGAATGATACCAGACCCAAACTCATGATAACATCACATGACATCACCACCACACAACCATTCAAAAAGCAAATCCGAACCCACAATGATAACGACGCACAACCACAAAACAGAAACCTAACTACAGCTGCAACATCAGCCACTTTAAACCCCTCCAAAGCACACAATAAGCAAACTGACACCCACTATAAAAACATGGTACCACCACAAACACGAAGCCGAACAAAAGCAGCACAACTCACCAGCTCAGGTCTAAGGCTGGCAGCTGAGACCAGCCCATGCACTCAAAACACACACCCACCCAATCAGAACACACCCACCATTCAAAACAAAACTCCCACCCAATCAGAACACACCTAATCCCCCACCCAATCAGAGCACACCTCCACCCACAGAACACACCCCTCTGGCAGTTTAAAAAAGAGGAACAAACAGCCACTACCACATGCTTCTCCCAGAAGAAGGAAGCTGAAGCCACCAGCCTGAGGATGATGGATGGGATTCCGTCGAAACGTCGCCCCTACACCTTTAGTTCTATATATATATACTGTATATATATACTGTATATATATACTGTATATATATACAGGATAAAAAATTAAAAATACAAGGACAATGTTGCATCTTTCTGTTTTTGTGAAATGTTTAGTGCTGAGACAATCAAATAGTGCAGATCAAGATTACAGTAGTTGCCATTACTGTGACTATTTTTTAGGTAGTTACAGTAGGAGTATTTTGACCTTGGAGATAGTTTAAGCTTTTCTGTTCTTCTGTATTTGAGTATATTTTCATAAGTATATTTGCTTTGTCCTGATAATTTGATTCTTTTATTTTATTTCTTCCTGTGATTGCTGATTGTACTGTGTGGATTCTCTCTGCTCAACAGTTTTTTATATGAGGTAGATTGGGCTTTTAAATTTCTACACTTTTCAATCTTTCACCTCTTTTATATTCGAAAGCCTAATCTAAAATATAATGCGCATATTTGCGCAAATTCATTTCCATGTTCCATTTGCATTGAATGTGTATTATCTTGCTTTTGATTATGAAAAAAACAGAACATGCAAAAATAATAATTTGGTTCACCTTGAGGAAAACAATACAAAACGACAGGATATTATGTTAAAATAGATATAAAGCTTATGCTTTTTAAAAGTTTGATTCTGTACAGTTAAACATCACAGCTGAGCAACACTGCTCGGCTTACCCTTAAGACGTGCCGTTTGACTGAAAGAAAAAAGACCCTTTGAAAGTGTCATATGTATTTTAATGTTTCTGTAATAAATTTCAAACAGCCATCAAAATATACTTTTTCTGAAGACAGAGCCATGTATTTATCAGCTGATACTGATCATTGGTCATAGAAATGAGAGGTTTCTCAGGAAAGGAAACAATTTTACCTAGAGCAGGATAATAGGACGATATTTTACTGTAAATCCATTCTCACAATCCCACAGAGATTAAAGCATCCTCTGAAAGCCGAGAGGCTTTCTACAAAGTGGTCAGCCTCTTTGTCATTGGCTCAGCTTAGTGAACAGCAAAGAGACAAGCAGGCCAGAGCATCCACTGCAGTACTGGTGTAGTGGTTCTAAATTTTATTTATTTAATTATTTTTCACATTTTTTTATTGAAAAGTTTTAACATACATTTTATCTTTAACAGTCCCCCCTCCCCCTCCCTTCTCCCTCCCTCCCTACCCCTCTCCCCCTCCCCCCCGACTTCCCAGAGCTAAGTACAAGGTATAAAAACAAAAAAAAAAACGTTCATAAACATCCATATGCTAACAACCATAAACTCTAAAATCTATCACTCTCTGGCTCGTATAGGATAATACAAACACTGTTAATATTAAGTATATATAGAAAAAAAAGAGAAAAAGAAAAAAGAAAAGGAAGACTTATTCAAATGCTACATGAAACTTTTTAGTCCTATATTTGTTCTGGATATACTCAATCCATTTTCTCCATTCCATGATATAACGTTCTTGCGAGTGATCTTTCAAATAAGCCGATATCTTTGCCATCTCTGCCAGGTCAGAAACCTTTAAAGTCCATTCTTCTATGGTCGGCAGTTCCTCCTTCTTCCAATACTGACCTATTAAGAGTCTTGCTGCCGTAATTAAATTCAACATCAACTTAGTGTCCACAACCGTAGCATCTGTAATTATTCCCAACAAAAAAAGTTGTGGACAAAACTTTATCCTTTGCTTGAAAATCTTCTGCATATTCCACCAAATTTTTATCCAGAAGGCCTTCACCTTTTTGCAAGTCCACCATATGTGAAAATATGTTGCATCTTCATCGCCACACCTCCAGCATTTTGGCTGATAATTCGGGTACATACTTGCAAGCTTTTTAGGATCTAGATGCCATCTATAAAACATTTTATAAAAGTTCTCTCTTAAATTTTGAGCTTGTGTAAATTTTACGTTCCTCACCCAAATCTTTTCCCACGTGTCCATTGTAATAACTTCTTGGATGTTTTGGGCCCATTTTATCATACAATCCTTAACAAGTTCTGTTTCTGAGTCAATCTCTATCAATGCAAGATATATCTGTTTAATATGTGCTGGTCCCTGATTTCTAATTTGTTTTATCAGATTTTCATCAGTCATTGTAAAACCAGTTTTCTGGTCTTCTTTCCACCTGGCCCGTAGCTGAATATATTGAAACCAAGTTTGAACAATCTTCTCATCTCGCAAGAGACTGTATGGTTTCAGACACCAGACATTTCTTTCCAAGCTTAAAATCTCCTTATACGTAGTCACATCATGTTTAAAACCAACATTTATATTTTCTATTGCGTGTTTTGGAATTGCCCACAAAGGTATCTTACAGTCTAATTTATATCTATACTTCTTCCAAACTCTCAGCAATGCCTGTCTTAAAATATGCGCTCTAAACACATTATCTACCTTCTTATCATACAACAGATATGCATGCCAGCCAAACAACAAATCGTGGCCCTCAAGATTTAATAATCTCTCTTGTGTCAAATTAATCCAATCACTTATACCTGCTAACGCAGCAGCTTCATAATATAATTTAAGATTAGGCATTTTAAGACCACCTCTTCCACGAGTATCCTGCATAATCTTAAGTTTAACTCGTGGCCTTTTCCCTGTCCAGACAAATTTGTTGATACCTCGCTGCCATTCCTCCAGATTAGAATCTTTCTTGAGAACCGGTATCATTTGAAATAAGAATAAAAATTTAGGCAGGACATTCATTTTCACTGCTGCGATTCGCCCCAACAAAGACAATTGCAGTTTTTCCCAACTCTCCATTTCTTTTTGAATTTTCCCCCATAATTTTTCATAGTTATTTTTATATAATTTTGTATTAGAGGGCGACAGAAGCACCCCCAAATATTTGACCTTTTTAACAATCTCAAATCCAGTTAACCCTTCTAAAAGGGCCTTTTGCGATGCTGTCATGTTTTAGCCAAAATTTTAGTTTTTTGTACATTAACTTTAAATCCAGAAACCTTCCCATATTGCATTATTATCTCCATCAGGTCCACAACAGAGCTCTCCGGCTGGGTCACTGTAACAACCAGATCGTCTGCGAACGCTCTCAATCTATAATCCTGATCTCTAATTTGTATACCCTTAATTCTTTCCGAGTTCCGTATTTTTACCAATAATATCTCCAATGTTAACACAAATAACAAAGGCGATAACGGGCACCCTTGCCTTGTACCCTTCTCAATATTACATGCTTCTGTCAAACTATTATTAACTATTATTCGGGCTGTTTGTTTTTGATATAATCCCCTAATTGGTTGCAGAAATTTATCCCCAAAATTCATTTTATCTAAAACTTTCATCAAAAATTGCCAGTTCAATTGGTCAAAGGCTTTTTCAGCATCTAAAAAAATTAGCGCCGCAGGGATCTGGTTGTTCCTTTCCAAAAATTCCAACACATCAACTATATGCCTCACATTATTTTTCATTTGCCTACCACTAATAAACCCAGTTTGATCCCCATGAATCACCTGTTGCAGAACCCTCATCAATCTATTAGCCAACACCTTAGCAAATATCTTGTAATCTGTGTTTAAAAGTGATATCGGTCTGTAGTTTTTTACTTGAGTAACATCTTGGTCTTCCTTCGGAATCAAAGAAATAAAAGCAGTTCTCCAAGACGGAGGCACCTTTCCCCCTCTCTGAATTGTCTGGAACAATTCCTTTAACGGTTTTATCAACTCTAATTGCAAATTTTTGTAGTAAGCCACAGTCAGACCATCTGTACCTGGCGCTTTATCCACCTTCAACTCCTTAATTGCTGTAAGAATTTCTTCTTCTGTAATCAATTGATTAATCTCCTCTTTTTGTACTTGCGTAAGAACCGGGATGCTAGCATTCTCCAAATATACATCAATGTCTTTTTCATTAATCTTCTCCTTAGCATATAATTTAGCATAAAAATCCACAAAGGCTTCCTTAATAAGATCCTGTTGAAACACAACCTTTCCCTTATGTTCAATTTTATCTATATTAGAAGCCCTTTGCTTTTTCCTTAGTCTGTAAGCTAGCCATCTACCTGGCTTATTAGCATTGCAAAAAGTATTATGCCTGGCAAACCGCAAATTGGTTGCCACCTGATCAGCCATTAGCTTATCAAATTGTCCTCTTAATAGCTTAATAACCTCCTTAGTCTTCACATCCAATGGGTTCAAAATCAAGGCCTTCTCTTTTTCCTTAATTTCATTCTCCAATTCTTTCCTTCTAGCTTCCAAAGTACGTCTGTATTTATTATTCATATATATCAACACCCCTCTCATATAGGCCTTGCTAGCATCCCAAACCATGTCCATAGAAGTATCCTTATTCATATTAATTTCAAAAAAATCCTTCATCCGTTGTTTACATTCTTCCACATTTTTCTGATTTCTAAACAAGTTCTCATTTACGCGCCACGAGCGCCTATCTCTATTGTCCTTATTGATCTCTAACCATACTGGACTATGGTCAGAAATAGCTCTTGCACAGATCTTTACCTTCTTAATCCTAGAAAAAAAGTCGTTAGTCAGCAAAATGAAGTCAATCCTAGAAAAAGATTGATGTCTATCCGAAAAAAATGTATAATCCTTTTCATGCAGGTGTGTGTCACGCCAAATGTCTCGCAATTCCAAATCATCCTTCATTTCAAAAAAAGATTTAGGCAATCTGGCATGACACGGAACAAGCTTAAAAAAAACAGCCTTATCCATCTGTACATCCAAAACACCATTCCAGTCCCCCATAAAAATAAACGATTTGTAATCCAACTGAGTAAGCTTTGTATGAAGTAAACTAAAAAAATCAGCTTGTTGTTGTTGTTGATTAGGAGCATACAGTCCAACTAAAAGCGTTTTTTTGCCTTCTAGCAACAAATCTATCATAACGTATCTTCCATGCTTATCTGCTTCAATTAAGTCCGCTGTTAAAGCACTTTTAACATAGACAACCACTCCGTATTTCTTATTCATTGCAGAGGCGACAAATTGCGTGCCCAACCTTGAGTTCAATAAATACTTTTGGTCCATAGCCCTAATATGCGTTTCTTGCAAGCATATAACATCAATCTTAAATTGTTTTAAATATTGAAAAACTTTCTTTCTCTTCTGAGGCGAATTTAGTCCATTAACGTTCCAGGTTAGAAATTTAGTCGCCATGCTTGTCATCCCGAAGCTGTTGGAGCACATCTTTTATAGCCCCTCTGTCTGCTTTGGGCCGTGCTCCTCCCACTGCCTCGCTGTAAGTACGCTTTGAAAATTCCATAAACTTCTGTTGGTCTTGTTCTTTTATTTGTTTTGCTCGTTTTAAAGCAGCACGCGTCACCCTCTGCTCTCCAGCATCAGCCAGCGAAGTTATAATTTGCTCCCCTCCAGCACCGTTCTCCTCTGTCTGTCCATCTTCGGCCTCTTGATATTTTCCTTCTCCAGATCCCTTTGCAGCTTCCAAAAGTGATAGTGGGGTTGCTTTTAAAACATTATTGTAGAAATCACGCGCCTGTGTCACAGTAACCAGACGGTATGTTTTACCTTCATGCATCACCACCAATCCAACTGGAATCTCCCATCTGAACCTTATATCACGTTGCTTAAGTTCCTGCACAAGAAATGCAAAGTCCTTCCTTCTCCTTAAAATCTTTGGAGGAATTTCCTTTAAAACCAAAACTTCTTGGTCAGCAACCACTACTTTAGTATCATAGGCGGCTTGAATAACTTCATCTCTAGTTTCTCTCTTTGCAAAATAAACCACCACGTCTCTAGGTAGCTTTCTCTGTCTAGCAACCCATGAATTTACACGAAAGACTTTATCCATGCATCCCTTTATTTCAGATGCTGGCTGACCCAATACTGCTTCCAGAGCCTCAGAAATCAGCTGCTTTAGGTCTTCTTTGGTATTTTCTTTTAAGCCTCTGATTCTAACAGCATACTGCATCTGATAATACTGAACAAGACTCAATTCTCTGTCCATTTTGTCTCTTAAATCTTCATTCTCCAGTACCTTTACTTCTAATATAGCATTCTTTTGAGTCAGATCTTCCACTTTTTCATCCAAACCTTGCACACATTCAGCCACACTTTCCACTGTAGACAAAATGTCTACCCTCATCGCACTGAATTTCTCTTCCATCTTCTCTTCTATCCTCTCCTCCAGTTTCTCCAATTACTCCTCCACCTTTGCCAACTTATCACCCAGTGTTTCTAAAATTACCTGGGCGTGTTTTTCAAGAGCATCTTGTAAATCCTTCGATGTCAATGCAGCAGGAGGAAGCAAAGCTTGCAACGATGTCTGTTGCACCGGGGAAGTTCCAGCACTCCGAAGAGTTTTTGAGGGAGGTTTAGCCGCCATCTTTTTACTTTCACTTATTGCGCACTTTCACTTTAAGTTTAAAAAGTCCATTAAGCTAGAGAGTAAAAATAAAAGTCCTCTTCACCTTGTCCTCCTGTACCGCTCTGCCTGCTCCTTTTTATTCCAGGGTCTTTCCTTCTGGCAGGGGTGGTCGCAAACGCCTGGCTCTGCTCCAAAAATTCCGGAGCAGAGACGCTGAACAGCTGGGAGCAACCCAGGCTACGGGGGAGTTCAATCCTTCAGCCGCCCAAGCTTTAAGCTCAGGCGGCCCCGGAGAACTCAACCCCTACCTGGGGCCTCACCCCCTCCTCTTCTCCCGAGGAGGGGGCTTCAAATCCACCCGAACAGCTGATCGGCGCTGTTTCGGGTGAAAACAACACAGCTGAGCAGCGGGCAGCCCGAAACGGCTGTCTCCGGCGCCGCGCCGCCACCGGAAGTCCATTTTTCACATTTTTGTACCACCCATCTCCCTCAAAGTGGTTACTGCTTAATTATATGGCTGGCTCTATTTATGGCTGCCTTATGTCACCAGGGCGACATGTAATAACGAGTCCATGTCACTGAACCTGAGTGCTCTGTGTCAGAGACAACTGAAAGGGCTGGTAGGTCAGTGGGAACATCTGTACGTAGATATCTCTATAGATATATTTTATATAGCTCTCTCTCTCTCTCTTGCTGTATACAGTATAGTTGACGTTCTGTGAACCTGGGGGGATCAGAGATTTCTTTACCCAATTAGGTAGCTTAATTGGTGCAGGAGTTTTAGAGAACTGGGATTCATTTCTCTCTCTGTGTTGTGTGTGTGTATCTTGCATGTTTTGTGCGTATTTGGATGAACCCAATCCTCTGTACACTGTTTTACAAATGATTGTTGTCTTGTTTTTGCACAGTATTAACTTGACTGATAGGTGCTGGTTCCTTTTTTATCTTTGTATTGGTTTGCATGTGTGTGACTGGTGATACTGATGAGGCACTAGAACAGGGGTAGGGAACCCTGGCGCTTTTATGACTTGTGGACTTCAATACCCAGAATTCCTGAACCAGCCATGCTGCCTCAGGAATTCTGGGAGTTGAAGTCCACAAGTCATGAAAGAGCCAAGGTTCCCTACCCCTGCACTAGAGTAATGAAATGTTAACCCAAAATCAAGCTTAGAACATACGCATACACACGGTCTCTCTATGGAGATAAAAGGTAAAGGTAAAGGTTCCCCCGCACATGTGTGCTAGTCGTTTCTGACTCTAGGGGCCGGTGCTCATCTCCGTTTCAAAGCCAAAGAGCCAGCACTTGTCCGAGGACGTCTCCGTGGTCATGTGGCCGGCATGACTAGATGCCAAAGGCGCACGGAGCGCTGTTACCTTCCCAGCGTAGTGGTCCCTATTTTTGTACTTGCATTTTTACGTGCTTTCGAACTGCTAGGTTGGCAGAAGCTGGGACAAGTAACAGGCGCTCACTCTGTTACCTGGCACTCGGGATTCGACCCGCCAAACTATAGACCCACACCCCTAGATATACATAACAAATAAATATTAAATACTGTCCATCTTGAATATATAACGGAAGGAGGAAGCTTGAGAGTTCACAAGGTTAATGCTGTATAGAATGAAACTGTGACTGAATCTGGATGTTCTGCTTCAGATACCACGAAGCCTCCTCCCAGAAGGTAACAAGGAAAACAGGTTGTGAAGAGGATGTGTAGTGTCGCAGATAATCTTATGGATCCTGCTCAAACAACGCTTCTGTGCTATGTCCTGGATGGGAGGGAGGGAACTGCCAATGATCTTTTCAGCCATCCTCACCACTCTCTGCACCGCCTTAAATTTGTTGTGTTCCCACTGGTGATTCCTATCCTGCTTCAGGCATAATGCTACCCTTATTTTTACTGTACAATGAACATCAAGGATAGAAATGAGTAGATTCCATAGGGATCTCCTTGAAAAGCATCCAGAAGCTTTGGCTGGTACAATTTTGGGTGCCTAAAGAACAGCACGGACTGTATTGGATACCGGTTTACTTCTGGGTCCAATTCAAGGTGTGGATTATGATCTACACATGGACTGGCACCAGTCTGAGGGACCCCTGACCTACAGAACTATTTTGTTTTGTTATATCAGCCCATCCCACCTTGTCTGGCAGGGAATGTATGTTGCCAAAGAAGTCTGTCTGGCGAGGTCCAGGAAGAGAGCTTTCTCTGCCATTGCCCCCACCATGTGGAACATTCTCCTGCCAGAAATGAGGCAGGCCCTCATCCTCCTGGCCTTCAGGAAAGACATAAAAACCTGGCTCTGTGGCCTTGCTTAGGGTTACACAGAGGAACACACAGCCATGGGGCTGGCTAGTGCCTTAAAGTAAACCCCATTTTTTAATTAACTTTAACAATTCTTGTCTCTTTCAAATTTTATATATTGTTTTATGCTTTCAGTATTTTACTGTACGCTCCTCCAAATATCTCTTTGAGGGAGATGGGCAATTCTTAAATATGATGAATAAATAAAAAATAAATAAATACTTTCTTCCTGACTTTGTTTCTCTCCCCTCTGATCCATTATGGAGAATGATTGGTAGAAGTTTTCCACCATCCTCAGCTGGGTGGGAAACTTTTACCAATCATTCTCCACAATGCAGCATAGGGCGAGAGTGGGTGAGAGGGCGTTGGTTGCTGGCCTGGCCATGTGTCAATGTGGTTTTGTGCCCTTAGATTCAAAGAGAGTCCATCTATCACCTGCAATATTGTTCTGCAATAGTGCTCTTTGGCAATTGTGCTAAATCTGAATTGAAAAACCCTGTGAACAACAGCTGGCAGGCCCAAAATTGTGTCATGAATGAGAGACTGCCTGTCATCTGGTTTACACTTCATCCCCTTCTACTGCAATGCTAATAAGCTGCTAGATGGTCTAGTTCAGATATCGGTATCTGAGCTGGGAATTGGCTGAGAGACTTGGCAGGTACAGGAGAAAAACTCAACTAGAAATAATTGGACTCTCCCACTGCCTAGAGCAGAATGGTCCTGGAAGACAATGCCTATGAACTGGAAGATATGACACATGGCCATTCTGTGCTAAATTGGCTAGTAGGTACAGAACTGCTCTCAACCCTTAGAGGTTGCCACTAGTGAAGTATGACTAAATCTATAGCAAAACCTGTGTCAAGCTCAAGAGGAAACAATTTTAACAGCCAAAGGTGACTTAAGACTGCTTCAGGTAGAGGATGGAAACAGATGAAGGCATGATGAGGACACAGAAGAAAATAGACATTGGTAGGGCAGGTTTGTGCCAGAAATTTCCACCATTGTGATTTACTTGTGCTAGAGTTTTGGATCTAATGGCTATCCCATTTCTATTTAACTTAAAAAAAAAGAAAACACAACAACAAAATGCTATTCTCAGTTTCAGTTTACTTTAGGCTATATGTAGTGTTTGTAACTTGTATAAACTAGCTACATCTACCTTGAACACTCCAAATTTGTATACCTATACTCTCAAAATTCCTTAGTCAACATAATCCTTGCTGATATTTGGAAGTCTTCACATCCACATTGAACCATGTTGGTGGAAGGCCATTTTTTTCGTTCAGGTAGATTCTATGGAGTTGTTTGTGATTACATATTAAACTATATTTGTTTGGCATCAGCAAATATAGCCCAGACTCCTGATCATTTATCTCAAGTCACACAACTTTGAAACAATTGTCTGTGGCTTGTTTTATTGCTTATCATAATGTAGTTCCTGGCTATCAACACCTTGAAGCAGCAACAGATTTTTCCATAACTTAGTTTAACTTAGTTTGATAGGACACCTTTATCTGTAAGCTCCCAGCCTGTGGCATTTGGATGACTCTATATATTTTAAAACAAATCACACTGAAATATTTCTAAATGTGCAATTTGAAGGAAGGAGTACCCCAACTGCATTTGCTAATTCCAAATTAGTTGTCTTACATTCTGGAAATGTGATTGTAATTCAGTAACCAGCAAGGATTGCTGAGATTTGAGATTTGCTGAAGAATATAAGGAATAATTGCAATAATAGGCTTAATTGGCTGAAATGTAATAATTATCTAAGATACTTGCCTGGTCTTGGATGTTCTGGTAACTGCTTAAAAGTTGCTCCTATTGATAGTTTTTGCTGAATTTATATCTTTGAAGGAATGGGAAATTTCTATAAAAAATATAAGTGGGCAACTAACAAGACTGTTTCCGATTGTTGAATTTTTTTTTAAAATGTACTGCATTGTGGTAGATATGAACCTTCATGGAAAGGCTCATTTCCATGGAATTGGTTCCAAAATTTGAAAGCTTTGAAAATTGAATAATTAACCCTCTCCTTATATGAACTCATTGTTCACATCTTGTTTCCTTAAACCTGTTTGCTGTCAAAGAATGATTTAATATTTTAATGTACACTGCAGAAATTAAAGTATTAGGAAATATTCATTTGAATGACCTCTTTCTCTTGCTTTATTCAACATAATATCACTGTAATCTCAAACTAGTTTGCAGAAGTTGTAAATAGTTATCTTAACTTTTAACCAGTCCCAAAGCTCTCCTGAAAAAACCACCAATTTAAGCTACCCTCATCTATTGTGGTTTTTAATTTTATTTTTTATTTTAATTCCATTTATATCCCGCCCTTCTCCGAAGACTCAGGGCGGCTTACAAGCTTAGCAGTAGCCTTCATTCTATGTATATGCCTGCTTATTAGGGCTTTCACACACACCCCAAGCGGCATTATTACAAAGTCAGCTTAATTGCCCCCAACAATCTGGGTCCTCATTTTACCTACCTCGGAAGGATGGAAGGCTGAGTCAACCTTGAGCCTGGTGGGATGCGAACCTGCACTAATTGCAGGCAGCTGGTGTTACTTAAGGAGGCATTAGCCCACTGCTCCACCAAAATTTGCTATAAATTTTAGAGTTTCCTCTAAGAGGAAAACTGCAAAGTTGAAAATAAAATGAATTGAGACTGATGATGGAAGTACAGAATAAATGTCCTATAATACAGTTGTGGCCAAAATTGTGAAAACCTTTGGCGAAAAGTGTACAGTAGAAATGCCAGTTTTGGTTAAGTTTCCACCAATTTTTCTTCTAATTTCTTTATAACTGTAGCTTTGTTCACTTAATAATACTATTTTACATCACTTTCTGGGCAACCAGTCAACTCTTTGCACCATCACTTTAATTTTATTATGTTTTACAAGCTCACTAAATGAAAGAACACAAAAAACCCCCCAACCAACTTGATAGTGATGCATAACACACTGACAAATGTCCTCCTCTCAGCTTTAATACATGACATCAATAACTGAATCCTATTGTGATCTGATTGGCTCATTGCCAGAACAAGATGACACCTGATTGGCTCTCTAAACACTCACGCTCATTGGCTACAATCAGATGAAGGAAAGCTACCTGATATCAACCTAAGCAAGTTGTGCTTCCTTTTTCTGGTTATTTGGCTATAACTTTTCATAGAATACAGTGCAGATAATTGAACAAACTTTGTTGCATTACATTCTTGATTAAATTATCTTTCCATTGATATATAATTTTATGGTACTACTCCAAAAAAAAGTGGTGTTATTACGGTAGTCATCAAATCTCAAAAATACACTTGTCCCAAAAGGCTTCCACAATTTTGGCCACTACTGTATAGTTGTAATTTTAAAAGTAGGAAATAAAAAAATTTGAACTTAAACGAATTCACGTGATCCCCTTGGCTCTTGTTTGAAAGCTTCCATTCCAACTGAACACCTGCACATAATGAGAACCTGGATAATGAAGCTATGAAACAATGAATTTGATGCATGTACAAAATCATTCTGCTTTGTGTATGTATGAAATCATAAAATGCACAAACGTGTGCCCCAAGCTACAGATATGTGCAGCTGTTTAGTATGGTTAACAGGGGCAGCTGGATAATGAAAATGGCTAATATATGATCCAAACTGTATGGAAGATTAAATTCATGTAGTGCATTGGCATTCTGGGCTTTAGATTAACTAAGTAAAATTGCATTTCTCTCCTAAATGCATGCATGTACATCAGTATTACTAGAAATGGTGTGTTTTAAACAGTCTTTAGATAAACAAATGCTAGAAGCAGATGTGCGGCTTCTTCAGTGCAAAGCTTTGTAGAAACAGGAGTCATTTTTTTAATTCTATTTTTAATAAACAATCCTTGACATTGTCCTTCTTGTTCTAAAGCAGACTTCTGCAACTAGTGTTTGGGATTGCAAGTCCCATGATGTCTGGGAATTCTAGGAACTGCAATCCAGTGCTTCTAGTGGACACCAAATTGCAATACTGTTAAAACTATTTTCACTAATGGCTAACCGGGTTTGGTTAATCCACAAGGACGGTTTGTGAGTTGATTACACAGTATTCAAACCATATCTGGTCACTTTCCAGGGTAGCAAAACTATTTATCTTGTGTGCAAAGCATATAGTGTGATGTGGGAGTACTAGATATGCAATCAGATGGGGACAAGCAAATAAATTATGTATGTATGGAAACCAGTGAAGAAAAGGTAGGTCATTGCTATCTGGAAGATGGTTGTCATCTTAGCCTTTTTTGTGGTACTACAATTTAGGAAAATCAGGTGCACTGCAAGTGACAATTAGGAGACTGCTTAAGGCATGGATGTCAAACTCACCACATCACATGACGTGACTCTTTTTGCATTGCCGGCAATGGGGTGGGCGTGGCTTCGGTATGATGAAACAGGCCCTCAGGCCAGCAGTTTGACACCCCTGGCTTAAGGAAATAACCTCTGGTAGTTATTTTCTCCCTTGTGTGAAGGAGGCTTCACTGAGACAGAAGTTTAAAGGTAAAGGTAAAGGTTCCCCCGCACATTCGTGCTAGTCATTTCCGACTCTGGGGGCCGGTGCTCATCTCCATTTCAAAGCCGAAGAGCGAGCGCTTGTACAAGGACGTCTCTGTGGTCATGTGGCCAGCATGACTAGACGCCAAAGGCGCACGGAACGCTGTTACCTTCCCACCGGAGTGGTCCCTATTTTTCTACTTGCATTTTTATGTGCTTTCGAACTGCTAGGTTGGCAGAAGCTGGGACGAGTAACAGGTGCTCACTCTGTTACGCGGCACTCGGGATTCGACCCGCCAAACTGCCGACCTTCCGATCGACAAGGTCAGCATCCTAACCCACTGAGCCACCGCGTCCCTACGACAGAAGTTTAGGATGGTAGAATAAAGAATGGCTCTTAGTTAAGGGGCTGTGAAGGTTCTAGATCACTTGTGCTTATTCCAGCTATCTGGTTGTTAACTACCTACACAAGGTTGTGTGTTCCCATGATGTGAGATGGATGTTAGTCAAAGAGAGGCTGTTAGGGAGCATCAGGTTAGATCCCTGTAAAGTAGAAATGGTAAACTTAGAGGTATAATTTTCAAGAGCAACATTTCTTGAGTCCGGTAGTTTGCAGGAAAGAAAAATGAAATGTATGAATTGAAATTTAGGAAGAGAGTTGGTGATAGGCAGGTAGTCTGCAGAGGTGGTCAACAATGATAAAATGGCAAGTGTGACTGGGTGATCAAAGCACTACTCCTTCTACATATTCGTAATACGTGCTTTGCACATTAAAAAGGGCAGAGCTTTGATCATCTTGATGTATCCATCATTTTAATGTCTTTGACTACCTTTGTAAATACCCCATGCTAGGAAAGTCTGAATATTTAACAGCTAAGAACATGCAATGTGCTCTTCTCCATTAAGAAAAGACAGTGAATCAGAAAAATACTTGTACTGATCAATACCTAGTAAGAAATCTATTATTGTGGGATTACACTCATTTTGTAGCCCTGATTTCCAGACATTTCTGTGAATGAGAAATTGTTGATGACTATTTTTAATAGCTCTTCCTGTTTTGATTGGGTTAATTAGGGTTAATACTGTCTTGTATATTGTCAAGACTTTATGAGTTGAATGGTATTTGAATATTGTAAAATAATGAATTGTACAAAACATAACAAGCTTTAGTAATATTGTTTACAAATAATACAATATGAACCATAATCTTGAAACCATAGCAGCTGGGTTCATACTAAGCCAAAATAAAACAAATCTCATTACAACAAGTCTTCATTGACATATGTTGTTGAGTGGTAACATTCTTCACTTTGGTCAACAAGAATAGCTTATTGCATTGGCAAATATAGCAAAGTGGAACTCTTACTACTGAAATTACAACTGGAGTGAAATACTGCAGTAATAAATTCTCATACAAAATGACCTGATCCTCACCTCTGAAACTAATATACAGGCCAAAACCTTTGTACTTTAGAAACGTTCAGATTCACATTCCAGCAAAATGGAATAAAAAGAACTTCAAAGTAAGTTTTAAAGTTTCTGTTGTGAGCGAAAGGCATTGACAATAGGTACTGTGATGGGATTTTTGTGTAGTCAGCACAACTGACTTAGAATAAACATATAATGACTATTGCCTATCCTTAATGCAGACATTTATCTACTGTTAAAGTAGTAAGTGTTGATTTTGTTTAAATGTGTACTTTTAAATAATGTAGAACAGATATGTCAAACTTGTGATGTCACGTATCAGGACAGTTTTGCCATTGCCAGCAATGGGGTGGGTGCGGATTCCGCGTGATGCATCCGGCCCGCGGGACGGCAGTTTGACACTCCTGATGTAGAACTTTGATAGATTAATAACTGAATACTGACTTTGATAGAAATTTTTTCACGTAAGTATAACTAATTAAAGCTAGTTTACACTGTTTGACATATAACTGTTTTGTATCATGTATGCTACTTACCAAATTTCCATTCCTTTTATTTCCTATTTACTCTTATGAAATAAAATCATTTAAGAAACGACCGTGTAGTGAAACAAAGCATGTGTTCACATCACATAAAACCCAGCAAGGAGAAGAAGAGGGAAATTAGAACATATTTCATAGTTATCCCTCTGCTTATATCAGATCTCTTAATGAAGGATATAATTATGGCAGTTTACTAAAATTAAAACGTAAGGATCCCCAAGGTTTGAAGAATTTGTGAATTTGAAGAATTCTCAAACTTCTTTAATGAAGCTATAGATCAGCAGCAAAGTTTGCTCTTTGACACCTAATGTTAGAGAAAAGGTTAGCATAGATCAAAGAGCCTCTGAAACATAGCCAGTTTTAAATTCTTTACATTTTAATTTTATGTAGCAGGAGAAAACTGTGTGTAAGGATAAATAAAGAACATTAAACATTCTACTTAATGTGAGTATAAGTCATGGTTCCCATTTCAGTGAAGCTAATGACTTCTTACATTATCCCAAAAGTTAAACATAAGCTAAATAGATTCCATTATAAGCATCTTTCTCCAAATCTTGAGATAAAAGTGACCTTTAACAGAAAGGTCTTGGTAACTGATTTTTTTTTTTGTAGATAGTGTACAAGCAGACTGAAACAAGGGCATCCGTTTTTGATGTCAGAAGAGTAATGACTGTAATACTTTAAGGGAAAAGAGGTAGGGCTTTGGCAGGGAGAAAAGAACAGTGAAATTGCTTTGGATGATAGCCATTTAGATGATAGCCACTTGAACATCTCCACTTGAGGTTCAGGGTCACCCTGATGAACACATTTCATAGTAGCACAAGATCAGGCCATTGACAGAAATAGGTCATGCTCTCTTCTGACCTGTTAATTGAATTATGGAAGATTGCATCTGGCGTCAGTAGGTGACTACCAGCATGTTGATGGAATGTGATGGCTTCCCAATCAGCTTCCCGAGGAGTCAAAAAAAGAAAAAAAAAAAGAAAAAGGACCACCAAAGGGCTATGTATTCCTTTAAAAATCATTTGAAAAGCTCTGCAGCAACAAGAGACCTCTACATGATGAGCAGGCTTGAAACGAGCTCCAAAAGAAAAGGGTGTTTAATTGAAATTCACATAGAATGCAATTGAAGGAAAGCCTTGGTATATTGTTAGAATACTTTAAGCCAATGAAAAGAATTCTATATTTGAGAAAAATCGTAAGAAACACATGTAATTTGAATTTGTTTGTATGAATCTCATATGTAGGCTGGCTTTTAGAATGAATGCAGATGTTACCAAATGGATACTGTATGAAATAGCCTGAGCATAAAAAAAGCTGATATATGGCACATTTCTGAGTAATCAAAAGACTTGTGTGTGGGTTATTGTTCCCATTTAGCAGTCATTTGAAGTTTGGTTCAACTTTATTGACATTACTGGTTTATATGAATGTTAAAAAAAAGAGTAAGATTACAATTTGCAATGCCAGCTGGAAATTGTAGTCCCAGCATGCAGAAGCATCCCATAATCTGCCAACACAAGCTCTGCCTTGTCACAATAGACATATAAGGCACCTAGAAAAGAAATATTGCTTACTGTAGCCAAGCAATGCTTATGCCCCTATAAATGACAAGGAAGGGATCAACAAATATAGCAGAATAAAAGAATAACAGAATTGGAAGGGACATTGGAGATTTTCTAATCCAGGCACATGCTCAAACAGGAGACCCTATACCATTCCAGACAAATGTCCAATCTCTTCTTAAAAAAACTCCAGTGGTGGAGCACCTACAAGTTCTGGAGGGAAGCTGTTTCACTGATTAATTGTTCTCACCGTCAAGAAAGTTCTCCTTAGTTCTAGGTTGGTTCTCTCCTTGATTAGTTTCCATCCGTTGCTTTTTGCTCTCAGGTGGTTTGGAGAATAGGCTGACGCCCTGTTCTTTGTGGCAGTCCCTCAAATCTTGGAAGACTCCTATCATGTCACTCCTAGTTCTTCTCTTCATTAAAATAGATATCCTCAGATTCTGCAACCATTCATCATATGTCTTAGCCTTCAGCCCTATGATCATTTTTGTTCTTCTTCTCTGCATCGTGCATCTACTTGTCTGTCTCAGTATCCACAGAAGAGTATATAGGGATACAACTAAACAGTTTTCTGACCTTGACCTTAATGATCTTACAGAGGTCATCATTCAGACAAAAAGTTTATTACATAAGAGTAAGCATCATTTCATTGTAGGAAATAATTCTGTACATTAAAAGAAAAACAACAATGTTGCATTTGTTCTACTAGCTTTCCATCCCTGTTCAGACTACAAAATTTTGTTTAAACTAAGAAGAAATAAAGGATGTGTCAGAATCCATTTATATCACATTCATAAATGTATGTTTAAAACATTATTCCCCCCCATATGGATTCTGCCATCTCCCGAGGAAGGAGGAGCATATGTGGATTCAGCCTGCCTTAGGTTATTTCAAAGGCCAAGGGAACCTTTTGAACTGGGGGAAACAAAAGGGAGGGTTAGAGAAGAAGGCATCTGGCTTGTGTCTTCTTTTAATTCTGGAGAGGAAGAAGGCAATAACCATAAAGATTTGAAATTCCTTTTTTCCCCCCACGAAAGGGATGACACGAAGTAGAAGGATGGGGGGCTGACCAAATGGGGTTGAGGGAAGGGGGGTTGAACCGGGTACCCTTTATAAAAGTTCAATTTGTAAAACAATACTAAGTCCTGTCTTGTATTCCCACAACCAAGCATGTCCTAGTAAAGATTCCTTTTGGACTAGAACTGACTCCAAGAGTTTTTGTTTTCCTAAGACGTGGATTGGGGTGGGTCCTGACAGGATGCTATGATGTGCATGTTCTGTTTGGTCTCAGCAGATCTATCATGTTATCAAGCATGGGTAGAGTGACAATTTCTGTAATCAGGGCATATTGGTTACAGATTGGTAGAGTATTTCTTTCTTAAACTCTCTTCTAAGGATCTAAGTTAATGCTATCTACTCCCCTGGCCCAGATAACCATGAGAATTTGACTTCCAAGCCAGTCCAGCTTTAGAAGTCCTTCTCCATTCTTTGGTTCTCCATTTTCCTCCAGCTACCCTTCCTATTCTCCCCAAACTGCTTGCTCATCAAGAAGAAACTCTTGAGAAAGAGCATGGAGCTATGTTTATGTGGAGGCAGCTCTCTCCTACGTTCAGTGCTGTTCACCATTTTTATACTTACAAAGGGTTAGAAGAGATACTCATGGGATTAGCGCAAAATTGGGAGAGATAGCTATCACCTCAGAAGATGTATTCTAACCAAAGGCTATATAATATACAAACTTTTATTTTTTTCAAAGTGATGTACATTTTGTTTTTCTTTTTCAATATACACTTTAAAAAAAAGATCTTGAAATGCTTGGACTAATTATTAACTTGTAAATCTAAATGTTTCTTAAGGGAACTGCTTGAACATGAAAGATATTGGCTGAATTACAAATCCTGTGGTAGTTTTGCAATCCCTCTGAAAGAGCGGGAGTTCCACTCCTGAAGCAGCAACCAGAAAAACATGCAGGAGAAGGGAGGGGGGGGGGGAAGGCATTTTTAATCATGTAGCAGTGAAAGTGGGCTACTCCAAATTCATGAGTTTGCAGGACTGGAGAAAGAAGGGGAAGGAGAAGATTTGAAATGAAGAGAGGGAAGAGGGAGAGCATAAGAGAAAAAAGAGGCTCCTCTTTTGCTCCCTTCTGTTTATGGATGGAACAGAAAGTATGGTTTCCATAGCAGCATGACAGTCACAAGGAAGAAAGGGAAGGTAGAAGAAAAAAAAAGGAGAGTTGGAGAATCTGAGCTGGGCCAAATAAATAAATAAATAAATAAATAAATAAATAAATAAATAAATAAATAAATAAATAAATAAATAAATAAATAAGTAAGTAAATACAGTAAATACAGTAAATACAGTAAAAACAGCAAATAAATAAATAAATAAATAAATAAATAAATAAATAAATAAATAAATAAATAAATAAATAAATAAATAAATAGGGCTCCTATCTGTGAAAAATACAAAGTGTTCAGCTAAGTCAGGAAATATAAATTTAAACTGGAGAGACAGTTTGGTCCATTGGTTAAGGCAGCAGGGTAGAAATGAGGAGACCATCAGTTCAAGCCCCACCTTAGGCCTGAAACCTATCTGGGTGACTTTGGGCCAGTCAATTCTCTCTCAGTCCAACCCACTTCACAGGGTTGTTTTTGTGAGGAAAATGGCAGGAGGAAAGTGTTTTAGACACGTTCACTGCCTTGAGTTATTTGTAAAATTAGTAAAGATAGGATACAAATTATTTGAGTAATTAAATAACTCCCTGTAATCCCTCAATTTGGGGTAGAGTTGGGGTGGCTGGATGGAGTTGAATGCTTTTACTGGTGCCATGCGGAGTTCTCAGCTGACATTTTTCTTTGCGCCTTGAGAAAGAAACATCTTCTGCTATCTAGGAATGAACTCTCAACCTTCTGAGTGGGAGGCGAGCAGCTTCCCCACTAGGCCACCATGCCGCTCATTTAAATAATTAAATAAAAATGTGATTTCTATCACTGTATGTGACTGAATGATGTTTGCCTCCATACTTACATGCAAAAAGAACAAAATCACTAAACAGGTACATTCTGGTCTTGCCATGAGGATACAGGATTTTGAATTAAGAAATAGAATCAGTCTGGATTGAAGAAAAAAAAAGGAGAAAGTTCCAGAGTTTAGCCTTCTCAAATCAAAGTACAAGTGTGAAGGAACAACATTCCAGAGAAGGGGCTCCTCACTCCCACCATAACGAAATTCTTTATAACAAGACTGTTGTGCAAACAAGCATATTCTCACTCAGCTTGTGTACCAAACATTGTGTTCCTAGCCAGGCAACCTCCAAGCTGACAACAGTACATTTTTTAAAAAAGCTAATAAAAATAAACTAGAATAAGAAAAAGAAATAAAATACATTCAGATGAAATGTCAACTAGCATAGGAAATGTCAGAGAAAATGAAAAAAATATATATATTAGTAAAAACATAGAGAAGGCAAACACCAGTTCCTTTCAGTTAGATGGAAAAGACTGTTCAATGCTTTAAATATATTGCCAATCCCTGTACAGGAAAAAGAGAGATACGGTTATATAGACTAAAATGATAAACATAAAAGTATGTGTTTTTGTTCTACGCCCTGCTATGTCCTTATCTTTCAGATCTCAGCAAAAGCTGTTGTTAGCTGCTATTATGAACTTGAGCTGGGTGGCCATGTAAATTAAGACAATCAATCAATGAATCAAATTTAATGTTGGGTACTAGATGTTCTTCCATACATAGTTTATGCAAAAATTCAGCTTTACTTGGTGTAAGACCCCTGACTTGAGATCCTGAAATATAAATGACCAAATTGCAGGGTTTTCTCTTAAAAGCCTGATAGTCACACTTCTAAACACACTGTTTTGGCAGGGCACTAGTTCTGGAATATTGTGGAAAACACAAACAGGGTAAGGAAGTCTTTGAGATTATTTGCATACAACACTTATCATTGCAAAATATAATGACAACTGAAGTTTTATACATTTTAAAAGAACCACAGGTTTACTAGGTCAGTATTTTAGCATGTGACGATTAAGTAAATTTGTTTTAGTATTTACTAATAAAGGTAGCTATGCTACTTGAGAAAGATATAATAAGATTCTGAAAAAGGGAGAAGGAACAGGAAATATTTTTTTTCAAACCTAACAACATTTAAATGTAATTTGGCTGTTGGAGGATAGCAATACTGGTACATAATGAAATTTTGCTAATTAACCTACAGCACATGCTAACATTTGGATATTTTTAAAGATCATAGGAAAAAGAGGTATTTACACTGCTTTTGCAGAGTATAAAACTGCAAAAACCAAAAGGCTAACTTGTTGGGTGTGGGTTGTGGGGAGCAGAGTCCTAGCCATTTTTCAGGAAAGACTTAATATTTTAGTTAGTTTTAAACATTAACTCATTGCTTAAAGAAAGAACACTGTCTTGCATATTATGGATGACATTAATAAAGTGCAAATACAAAAGCTACTCAAAGTATTCAGCATATCTATTTGGGCACTCTCCAGTGACTTAATTAAAGCTGAATAATTTGAGGATTTTCTCCAGTTCACAAATTAATCTGGACTAATTTACACATTGGAGTGCCTTTATCCTTTTGAGGTTGCACTTTCCTAAATTTGACTTAGCTCTTGCCTTAAAACATAGGCAGTGTTGCTGATCTACAGTTCTGCACTGACTTTGTTGGAAACTCAGAATGCTGAATTATGATCCATGTTCTGATGTCATTATGTCCAGTGGTGGGATTCAAATACCTGAAAAACTGGTTCTCTGTATGGATGCAGGTCTGGGCATCCGAGACCTAGAACAGACTTCTGGAAGTGGTATCCATGCACTTCCAGTGGGCCATTCTAGACCTGGGAGGCCTCCTCCTGGCCTCTGAGGCCTAGAATGGACTTCTGGAAGCAGTGTGCATTCAGCTGGTTCTCCGAACTCAACAAAATTTAGCTACCAGTTCTAACAAACCAGTGCAAACCAGCTGAATCCCACCACTGATTATGTCATGATATTTGCTTCGACTGCAGTCTTCCCTTATGAAGTAGCATACTCAGTCTCCACATGCTCCAGTTGTTGTGTCAGTTTGATGCTGCCCTGTGATTTTGCTTGCCTTGTTTCATTATTTGCTTTGTTTAAAGCCTTCCATCTTTGCCAGGTGCATTGGGTACTCTTTTGATCAATGCGGGCTCTAACTTTGCACCATAGGAAGTGCTGGAGAGAAAACCCATGAGTATCACAACTCTCTCTCCCATCTCAGTTGTTGTGATAGCAAGGTTTACACAGTCAAGGCCATGAACCCAATACTCAGTCTCCAAATAATTTCTTTGGCCTGGTAGTCACACAAAGGACACATTAACAATAGCAAATGCACTTATATACTATGCCATGGTGGTTTAAAGTACTCTCTGAGTGGTTTACAAAGTCAGCATATTGCCTCCAACAATCTGGGTCACCATTTTACTGATCTTGGAAAGATGGAAGGTTGAGTCAACCTTGAGCTGGTCAGGATCGAACTCCTGGCAGTGAACAGAGTCAGACTGTAATACTGCATTTTAACCTTGTGCCACTACAGCTGATTAACAATGTTCCCCAGGTAAAAGACCCCTTCTCACCACAATTTTTAAAATAAAAATGTTATTACATTTATGTCTAAATGTCTGTGGAGATTCTCAGTCATCCAGGTCATAGTTATCTGAAAGGTGCTTTTTCAAAAGGGAACTAAGAGCCTTGGTGGAGCAGTGGGCTAATGCCTCCTTAAGTAACACCAGCTGCCTGCAATTAGTGCAGGTTCGCATCCCACCAGGCTCAAGGTTGACTCAGCCTTCCATCCTTCCGAGGCAGGTAAAATGAGGACCCAGATTGTTGGGGGCAATAAGCTGACTTTGTAATAATGCCGCTTGGGGGCCCCCGAAAGCCCTAATAAGCAGGAATATACATAGAATAAAGGCTATTGCTAAGCACATTGATTTGTGCTTTAAATTGTAAGCCGCCCTGAGTCTTCGGAGAGAAAAAAAGAACTGGTCTGTTTTTCGAGGAAGAAGATCTTTTGCTTTTTATTCAAGAAGCTTCATTAGTTGTAGCTGGATGGTGGGGAGATGGAAGGATAAGTACTGACAGTTGAGACTGGATGGTGGGGGGATAGAAGGATACATTCTGAGAGGATCTGATCCATCCCTCACTATCCAGTCTCAGTTGTCAGTACCTATCCTTCCCTTTCCTCCCCCCACCTACCATCCAGTCACAACTGATGAAGCTTCTTGGATGAGAAGTGAAAGAAAAACAACTACTACTACTTCTTCTCCTCCTTCTCCTCCTTCTCCTCCTCCTTCTCCTCCTCCTCCTCCTCCTCCTGCTGCTGCTGCTGTTCCTTCTCCTGTTCCTCTTCTTCTTCTTCCTCAAAAAACAGTCCAATTGCCTTTTGAGAAAACACCTTTCAGACTATTATTAAGTTTATTTACTGCTCATCTCATGGTTTGAGGTGACTCTGATACACATTATATCTACTTTAGAAGAACAAAGACTGAAATTACAAACAGACAGCTGGTTGCAAGACAGGTGTCAAACAGCTCTATATTCAGATGTAGATGAAGTTCTTATAAGATAAGATGCATATTTTACTTTAGAAAAATGTACACCAAGCAGTTTCTTATGTCTATTGTGTTAAGTGCTTGGTTGCACCACACCACGCTGTATCCATAATGTCACATAACTAACTATGCAAACAAAACCTTGTCTAGTTTCTCTGCAAAGATTGCAACTTTTAGTTGTAAAAAACCCTTCATGTTCATATGTTGAGCGTTTTCCAGTTGTCTTTGTGTGACTGCATCAGGTCTCTTACCAGTTTCTGCCTAAAAGTAAGCCTGGGTTTCTACTTCTATTTGGATTTTATCAAATATGCACCATGGTTATATATTTTATTGCATATCTCTTTTTGTCTTTATTCTCTTTATTCCTTACTTCTTTAGATTATTACATGTGTTTATTTCTTATAATATTTTATTTTTATTGCTTTTTTAATTAGGAAAGAAAAAAGGAACTCAGAAAATAAAAACCCATAAAACTATATATACAGTGTATATATATATATATATATATATATATATATATATATATATATATATATATATATATATATATATATATATATATATATATATATATATATATATATATACTGTATATATATATATACTGTATATATATATATACTGTATATATATATATACTGTATATATATATACTGTATATATATATATACTGTATATATATCTATATCTATATCTATCTATCTATCTATCTATCTATCTATCTATTTGTGTTTGTGTGTTTGTGAGTTTGTGTGTTTGTGTGTAAATAAATACTACAAGAATCATGTTTAAACTGTGCATTAAAGAAAATCTTGGCACTGGTCCTAGCCTTTAAAAACTTTTATAAATAATTTATCAGTCTGCTTAAAATATTTTAAAGATTGTAACAAAGAGAGACCTCTAAAAAGATATATTAATTGTGAGGCAATGTTCATTGTAATATATTATTGTTCCCCATAAAGCCATTTGAATTTTAAGTTTTTATATCATTTTTATGGGTAATTTTTATTAAAACTTTTAAACCAGAAGATGAAAGCTAGCACATATTAGTACAAAGTAAGGAAGAGAAGAGAAAAGAAAGAAATCAAAGAAAAAAAAACACAAATGGTACAAGAACAGGAGAAAAATTAAAGAGCAATAACCCCCCCAAATATATATATATATATATATATATATATATATATATATATATATATATATATATATATATATATATATATATATATATATATATATATGTGTGTGTGTGTGTGTGTGTGTGTGTGTGTGTGTGTGTGTGTGTGTGTGTGTGTGGCTTCCAATATTTTTCACAGAAGTTATTACAAATATATTTTGACCTCTCACTCTGAAGTTACATTACTGATCTTTCTATAATCTATCTTGTCTAAGCATCAAAACCATAAGTCACAAGATCATTCTTTTTCTTTTCTTTTCATTGTTACAAAAAGTCCGTAAGAGGCTTCTTGTAAGCATTAAATGTAGATAATGTCTTTTGTCTAATCAAAGAAGTTAATTCATTCATTTCAGCAAAATCTTCACCAACCGTTCCTTCATGGTGGGTAGTATTGAATCTTTCCATCACAATTAATCTCACAGCTGTGATCATATATTAAAATAATCTTCCATGGAAATTATTTCAAAGAAATAATATTTTTCCAACTGTTTATCCATTAATCCTAAAAGGAAAAGTTCTGGCTTCAACCGAATATTGATGTTTAAAATCCCTGTTTACTCCATTTATCAAAACTATCACAAATAATTGACATCTACAAAGATAGCCTCATTGGAACAATTATTCCCAGTTACATGAACCTCAGAAAAAATCTGAATGTATACATATTCATGGATACATTATAGAAATATATGACACTTGTTCAGTTGCAGAGGACTATTTCCTCAACATCCTGTCATTAGGTGGGTAATATCTTCCAATGGCTCTCCCATCTCTTCCATTATTCTCAAATACATGAGCATGAGACTAGTGTCAGACCTGTCAGACGATCCCTGGCTCCATCGGCTCCTTTCCCAGGTCAGGGCTTTCACAGTTGCCTCCTGGTCCTGTTGCGAAGTCTACCCCATCTTCCAGCTCTGCTTGGTCTTCACCGGAGGTAGCCATGGTTCTAAAGCAGCCCAGAGTAAGAGGGAGGGGGTAAAGAGGGGATGATTTTGTGGGTGGGGCAGGCACATGCGCATGTGCATATGTGCACATGAGCATCTGCAGCATTTGCTCTGCAGCTCACACAAGTGTGGCCACAAGCACCTGCAATGAGGCTCATGTGAGTGTGGCCGAGACTGCCATCGATGCTGCTGCTGCAAGTGGGGCCACAAGCACCCGTGACGAGGCTTATGTGAGTGGGGTCCTGCATACATGCACAGATGCATGCACACTGGCCATTCACTCACACTGCCAGGTGGCGATTAGGTCATGGCTGAAGCCCACAGGTTGGTGACCCCTGTTCTAAAGGTTGCAAAATCCCCACAACAGATTAATCCTCTGAGTACAGTTCTGACTAAAAGTCAGACCTGCCACAACTTAAACCTCTGAAGAAAAATGATCTTTGGACCCATTGGTTGAGAAAGATATAGTTTTATTAGAAATCAAGTGTATTGCATTAATGCATAGCCAGAACTGAGAATCGTGCACCAAAATTACTTAAGTTCTACTCCCCCCCCACAACTGCCCTCACTTCCCAAGCCATGTAACTGAACAAGTTCATGCAAGATGTTTTCATAATGGCTGATCTGAGCCCAGCTTGGTATGTGGCACCCTCCTTCTCCCAGCTGGATGATCTTGGAGCAGCAACTCAAGGTGGCACAATTTCTACTTTTGTTTCCCAAAACCTTCCCCACCCCCTTCTGTCTGTCACTGCATAGCAGCAAAGCACAAGCAAGCATAAGGTGGCAGCTGACAACTAGAGAAAGATCTTTTTTACATAGGAACATTTGATCCTTAAAAAAGCCTGCTCTGCTCCTCTAATAACATTTTGGTCTTCTGTAAGATAAAAACAGGGGGCGCTCAGTGGGTTAGGATGCTGAGCTTGTCGATCACAAGGTCAGCAGCTTGGCAGGTCGAATCCCGAGTGCCGTGTAACAGAGTGAGCGCCTGTTACTCGTCCCAGCTTCTGCCAACCTAGCAGTTTGAAAGCACGTAAAAATGCAAGTAGAAAAATAGGGACCACTACAGTGGGAAGGTAACAGCGTTCCGTGCGCCTTTGGTGTCTAGTCATGCCAGCCACATGACCACAGAGACATCCTCGGACAAGCGCTGGCTCTTCGGCTTTGAAACGGAGATAAGCACCGGCCTCTAGAGTCGGAAACAATTAGCACGCATGTGCGGGGGAACCTTTACCTTTACCTAAG
The DNA here is from genome assembly GCF_964194415.1 of Vipera berus. NCBI lineage: Eukaryota > Metazoa > Chordata > Lepidosauria > Squamata > Viperidae > Vipera > Vipera berus. The sequence continues at coordinate 81,776,409 of NC_138207.1, read as the reverse complement.
ATAAAAACATTCTCTTTAGGGATTCATTTGGACTCACAAAGTCTTTATTGGACTTTGAACTAGCTTCTTTTCCTCCTTGTTCCTGTTTTAATATCTTAATGCTTCTTCACCCGCCTCCCTGAAACTTGTATCCTCCAGCTAGGTTGAACTTTATTTATTACTAGGAAGCGTGACCTTTATTGTTACAGATGAAACTGAGGTGTCTGTTTTTGTTTTTCACTCTCTTGAGTTCTTCAGGAAAAAGTCACAGTGTTTCAATTGTTTAAAAGGGAATGAGGAGCTTATTGCTGAATTCTAAATCCTAGCATTCCCTACTTTTGGACCATATTGGCTGTTGGGTTCGTCAAGAATCTGCATTTTGTACACTGGATCGTTCCACCCCAATGCCCAGATCAGTTAACAATAAAGGGACATTCAAGGAGAAAATATCCAGAGGCCTGTATGTTTTTGAAAGTGGGGAAAAAAATGCTGTTAGGAGGCATCCCTGAGGGGAAAACATAAACCAAGTATTTCCTTCCTCCTTACCATTTCTCCATTTTTGATGGCAGATATAGATGATTGTCTACTTTGAAAAACAAACCATGAAACTCAGAAAATATATTCTTGGTTTCCTTATTTTCCAAAATGCCACTGTATTGTGACAACTCTCATTTATCTGTTGACCAGATACTAATCTATCTCCTTGGACTAACTAGGCCAGCGATGGCGAATCTTTTAGAGACCGAGTGCCCAAACTGCATCCCAAAACCCAGTTATTTATTGCAAAGTGCCAGGGCTGCATCAGCATTGTGGTGCCCTCGGGGGGGGGGGGCAGGGGGCATGGCCCACTGGGTGGGCATGGCTTCAGTGGTCACGGCAGACTGGTGAGCGTGGCTGGGGCCAGTCCCTTGCCATCTCCGGAGCATCCCTAGGGTGCCAATGCCACTTGCTCGCTCACTTCCTGCCCTGTTGCTTTCAAACGCTATGTGCTCGCTACTCTGGCGAACTCTGCTGGTGTGAGTGACCACAGAGAGGGCTCTGAGTGCCACCTCTGGCACACATGCCATAGGTTCACCACCACTGAACTAGGCCATCTACTAATGGGCTAACTTTAGATTTAAATTTGTCTCACTGCATGTGGGAGGAAAATTAAAGAATCACCTGCACATAAACAGAGAAATGATTGCCAATTAGAAAATTAAGCATTTACATATTGCTATGCCAGGTAAGTCTGTATATTAAGAAGCTTGTATGGTTGCCAGTTTGATGCAGTGGTTAAAGCATTAGGAGGAAACCCTGAGTTCTAGTCCCACTGTAGGCATGAAGCCAGCTGGGTGATCTTGGGCCAGCCACCCTCTCTCAGTCCTAGGAGGCAATGGCAATCCACATCTGAAATCTTCCTAAGAAAAATGCAAAGATTAATTCAGGAAGTCACTAAGAGTCAACACTGACTCGAGACACTCATATGCACAAACATGGTTTCCATAATTTTAAAAATCATTTATTTCTCCAGTTAAAATAATTCACAAACAGAGAAGTATGTTTCTCCTTCCACATGACATCTGATTGCTTTTATCTGTCTGCACTGAATAATAATAATAATAATAATAATAATAATAATAATAATAATAATAATAATAATAATAATAATAATAATAATAATAATAATAATAATAATAATAATAATAATAATAAAAAAATACATCAGAAGAGTCCGCAAAATACTAAAATCAAAGCTAAATGCTGGAAATATAATTTAAAGCCACTAATACATGGGCAGTCCCAGTGATACGCTACCCAGCTGGAATTATCAACTGGACATTGGTCGAATTGGAACACCTAGACTGGAAAACATGTAAACTTTTGAACATGCACCATGCTCTGCATCCATGAAGTGACATCGACAGATTGTACCTGCCAAGAAGAATAGGGGGCAGAGGGCTACCGCAAATCCACCAAATTGTAGAAGAAAAACAAAGTTTGAATGACTATGTGAATCAAAGTACAGAAAAATTGCTGCAGGCTGTGAAAACAGAGAGCATTATAAGAATAACAGAAACAAAGGCAGAATATAAGGAAAAATGGCTAGATGATAGATTAAATAGCTGGAAAACCAAAGCTTTGCATGGACAACATTTGAAAAACATTGAAGGAAAATGTGATAACAACTTGACATGAGCGTGGCTTAAGATGGGAACCATCAAGAAAGAAATGGAAGGCTTAATACTGGCTGCTCAAGAACAAGCACTACAAACTAATGCCATGAAAGCAAAGATACAAAAATCTACTGACAATCCAAATTGCTGACTTTGCAACAACAAAGTTGAAACTGTTTCACATTTAATATGTGAGTGCAGCAAAATCGCACAAACTGATTGCAAAGCTAGACATGACCGAGTTGCTAAACTAATCCACTGGGCATTGTGTAAAAAATACGACTTGCCTGTGTCCAAAAAGTTGTGGGAACATAGGTTGGAAAAAGTTGTTGAGAATGAGAGAGTGAAGATCTTGTGGGACTTCCGAATATAGACAGATCGCCATTTGGAACACAACACGCCAGATATCACAGTTGTAGAGAACCAAAGCATACAGCTGATTGATATCGCTGTACCAGGAGATGCCAGAGTCGAAGAAAAAGAACTGGAAAAATTATGAAATACCGGGACCTGGCCATTGAAACTGTGCAATTATGGATGAAACGTGTAACCGTGATACCCATTGTCATTGGGGCACTGGGAACTATGTCCAAAAACTTTGCAAAATACATCAAGAAATTGCAGCTTCCTGCAATAACTCCAGCAAAGCTACAAAAAACTGCGCTACTCGGAACATCTTACATTTTAAGGAGATACCTGGTTGATACCTAGGATGCCGGCAGCAGCCCATGTCAACCATTAGTGTCAGTCAGTTTGAGTGTTCAGTTGACTGAGTTTCATGTTTTATGAATAAAAGTTTTATATCGCCCACAGAGAGGGCCTCCTCAGGGTGCCACCGGTCAGAGAATGTCGTCTGGTGGCCCCCAGGGGGAGGGCCTTCTCTGTGGGCGCCCCGGACTTATGGAATCGGTTGCCGGTTGAGCTCCGGACGGCGCCCGACCTTCGCTCCTTCCGACGCGATCTGAAGACCTATTTATTTGAACAAGCCGGCCTGGCCTGATGGGGGATGTGTTGGGGTTTTTTATTGTGGTTTTTTACATTATTATTTATGTTTTAGCTTGGGCTTTGTATTTAATTCTCTTTTTAACTTTTGTACCTTGTATTTTATATGTGCCTGTTCACCGCCCTGAGTCCTTCGGGAGAAGGGCGGTATACAAATATAATAAACTATAAACTATAAACTATAACTATATAATAATAATAATATCATTCACAGAATAATATTCAGAATTTCTGCACTGGTTGCAGGAATTGGGTATGTCTAATTAAGTGAAAAGAAGGAGTAGGTGACATGATAGCAGTGTTCCAGTATTTGAGGGGCAGTCATAAAGAAGAGGGGGGTCAACCTATTTTCCAAAGAACCGGAAGGCAAGACAAAAAAAGCAATGGATGGAAACTAACCAAGGAGAGAAGCAACCTAGAACTAAGGAGAAATTTTCTAACAGTAAGAACAATCAACAAGTGGAACGACTTGCCTTCAGAAGTTGCAGATGCTTCATCAGTGAAGGTTTTTAAGAAGAGACTGAACAGCCACTTGTCTGGAATGGTATAGACTCTCCTGCTTGAGCAGGGGTTTAACTACATGACCTCCAAGGTCCCTTACAACTCTATTATTCTATGTTTTAATAGTTAGCAAGTTAAACCATTAATAACGTTTTGTCATTTGGAGCAGATTTTTCTTCCTTGTGTAAGAGGGTACAGGTCATAGAATAGATGGCACAGATGGCAATTTTCTTCTCACAAAAGAAATACATACATCTGTAATTGATAGTATGTGCAGGAAAGAACTGTCTGTTGTATCATCTTCCCAGTAGGAAACTGTATTTACCACTATTCATCTTACAAGAAATTAAAGCCTATTATTTGAGTGCAATACAGCTTGACATTCATACTGCATGCCTACATTAAGGCATAATTTGATCTCTGAGTATGAAAATCACCCTTTTCTTTTATAATTTTCCCCTAACCTTTCATTCTCTGATTTTATTTCTATAAACAGGCTATTCTATTATAGTACTGTTGTTGATAATAATCTCTCAGCAGTGGCTGAAAATGCAGGTTTTGATCTCTCTTTTTAGATACTGTAGCATCTATTTCCAAAAGGCTGTAATCCTAAACTGCTCTGAATGCAATGGAGTTTACATATATATGTATAGGTAAAGGTAAAGGTTCCCCCGCACATGCATGCTAGTTGTTTCCAACTCTAGGGGCCGGTGCTCATCTCCGTTTCAAAGCCGAAGAGCCAGCGCTTGTCCGAGGACATCTCCGTGGTCATGTGGCCGGCATGACTAGACACCAAAGGCGCACGGAATGCTGTTACCTTCCCACCGTAGTGGTCCCTGTTTTTCTACTTGCATTTTTACGTGCTTTTGAACTGGTAGGTTGGCAGAAGCTGGGACGAGTAACAGGCGTTAACTCTGTTATGCGGCACTCGGGATTTGACCTGCCAAACTGCTGACCTTCTGATCGACAAGCTCAGTGTCCTAACCCATGTATACACACATACAAACACATACACACACATACATATATACATACACACATGCACACATTATACACACATATGGGTGCACTTAATAGTTGCCAATAACAACTGTGATGTCTTTTGAACAATTGTGACATTGTCTTCAAACTACCCTTCATGGATTACCGCCTTGTCGTGGTGAAGGGGCTTGCATAATTCAATGAAGCTATGAGCTATGCCGTGCAGGGCCACCCAAGACGGACAGGTCATAGCAGACAGTTCTGACAAAACGTGATCCACTGGAGAAGGAAATGGCAACCCACTCCAGTATCTTTGCCATGAAAACCCTATGGACAGTACCAAAAGGAAAAAAGATATGACGCTTGAAGATGAGGCCCTCAGGTCAGAAGGTGTCCAATATGCTACTGGGGAAGAGCAGAGGGCTAGTACTAGTAGCACCAAAAAGAATGAAGCGACTGGGCCAAAGCTGAAAGGACGCTCAGCTGTGGATGTATCTGGTGGTGAAAGAAAAGTCTGATGCTGTTAAGAGTTTTTCTCCATAGGAACCTGGAATGTAAGATCCATGAATGAAGGCAAGCTGGATGTGGTCAAACAAGAGATGACAAGACTGAACATCGACATCTTAGGAATCAGCAAACTAAAATGGACAGGAATGGGTGAATTTAATTCAGATGATGATCAGGTATACTACTGCGGGCAAGAATCCCTCAAAAGAAATGGAGTAGTCTTCATAGTCAATAAAAGAGTAGGAAAAGCAATACTGGGATACAATCCCCAAACTAACAGAATGATCTCAATGTGAATCCAAGGCAAGCCATTCAATATCACAGTAGTCCAAGTCTATGCCCCAACCACCGGTGCTGAAGAGGATGAAATTGACCGGTTCTATGAAGCCCAACAGCACCTTATAGCACTAACACCAAAAAATTATGTCCTTATCATTGTGGGGGATTGGAATGCAAAAGTAGAAAGCCAAAAAATAACTGAAATAACAGGCAAGTTTGGCCTTGGAGTACAAAATGAAGCAGGACACAGGCTGATAGAATTTTGTCAAGAGAATACGATGGTCATAGCAAACACTTTTTTCGAACAACCCAAGAGACAGCTCTACACATGGACATCACCAGACGGTTAACACAGAAATCAGATTTACTATGTGCTCTGCAGCCAAAGATGGACAAGCTCTATACAGTCAGTAAAAACAAGACCAGGAGCTGACTGTGGCTCAGACCATGAGCTTCTTGTTGCAAAATTTAGGCTTAAATTGAAGAAAGTAGGGAAAAGCACTAGGCCACTCAGATATGAAGTAAATCATATCCCTGATGAATATACTGTACAGTAGAGGTGACAAATAGATTTAAGGAATTAGATCTAATAGACAAAACCATCCCAAAGAAAAAGAAATGCAAGAAAGCAAAATGGTTGTCTGAGGAAGCTTTGCAAATAGCTGAGGACAGGAGGAAAGTGAAAGGCAAGGGAGAAAAAGAAAGATACACCCAATTGAATGCAGAATTCCGGAGAATAACTAGAAGAGATAAGAATGCCTTCTTAAATGAACAGTGCAAAGAAATAGAAGAAAACAATAGAATAGGGAAGACCAGAGATCTCTTCAAGAAAATTGGAGAGATGAATGGAATGTTTCATGCAAACATGGGCATGATAAAGGACCAAAATGGCAGGGACCTAACAGAGGCAGAAGAGATTAAGAAGAGGTGGCAAAATTACACAGAATAACTATACAAGAACGAGCTTAACTTCCCTGATAACCACGATGAGGTGGTCACTGACCTTGAGCCAGACATCCTAGAATGTGAAGTGAACTGGGCCTTAGGAAAGCTGAGCAACAACAAAGCTAGTGGAGGTGACAGTATTCCAGCTGAGCTATTCAAAGTCTTAAAAGACGATGCAGTAAAAGTGCTACACTCAATTTGCCAGCAAATTTGGAAAACTCAACAGTGGCCACAGGATTGGAAAAGATCAGTTTATATTCCAATTCCAAAGAAAGGTAATGCCAAAGAATGTTCAAACTATCGCACCATTGCACTCAATTCACATGCTAGTAAAGTTATGCTTAAAATCCTACAAGCTAGACTCCAGCAGTATGTGGATCGAGAACTACCAGAAGTACAGGCAGGATTTCAAAGAGGCAGAGGAACTAGAGATCAAATTGCCAACATATGCTGGATCATGGAGAAAGCTAGAGAGTTCCAGAAAAACATCTACTTCTGCTTCATTGACTATGCTAAAGCCTTTGATTGTGTGGATCACAACAAACTGTGGCAATTTCTTAAAGATATGGGAGTACCAGACCATCTTATTTGTCTCTTGAGAAACCTATATGCGAGTCAAGAAGCAACAGTGAGAACTGGACACGAAACCACTGATTGGTTCAAAATTGGGAAAGGAGTCCAGCAAGGCTGTATACTGTCACCCTGCCTGTTTAACTTATATGCAGAGAACATCATGATAAAGGCAGGGCTAGATGAATCAAAAGTTGGAATTAAGATTGCTGGGAGAAATATCAACAACCTAAGATATGCAGATGATACAACTCTAATGGCAGAAAGTGAACAGGAACTAAAGAGCCTCTTTTTGCGAGTGAAGAAGGAGAGTGCAAAAGTTGGCTTAAAACTAAACATTAAGAAAAGCAAGATCATGGCCCTCTCAATTCCTGGCAAACAGATGGGAAAAAATGGAGGTAGTGACAGATTTTATTTTCCTGGGCTCCAAGATCACTGCAGATGGGGACTGCAGCCAAGAAATTAAAAGATGCTTACTGAAGCCAAGAAATTAAAAGATGCTTGCTCCTGGGGAGGAAAGACATGGCAAATCTAGACAGCACACTAAAAAGCAGAGACATCACCCTGCCAACAAAAGTTCATATACTCAAGGCTATGGTGTTCCCAGTTGCAATGTATGGCTGTGAAAGTTGGACCATAGGAAAGGCTGAGCACCAAAGAATTGAAGCCTTTGAACTATGGTGCTGGAGAAGACTCCTGCGAGTCCCTTGGACTGCAAGGCGATCAAACCGGTCAGTCCTAGAGGAGATCAACCCTGACTGCTCTTTAGAAGGCCAGATCCTGAAGCTGAAACTCAAATACTTTGGCCACCTAATGAGAAGGAAGGACTCACTGGAGAAGAGCCTAATGCTGGGAAAGGTTGAGGGCAAGAGAAGAAGGGGATGGCAGAGAATGAGGTGGCTGGATGGAGTCACTGAAGCAGTAGGCGTGAGCCTAAATGGACTCCAGAAGATGGTAGAGGACAGGAAGGCCTGGAGGAACGTTGTCTATGGGGTCGCAATGGGTCGGACATGACTTCGCAACTAACAACAATAACCACAGACAAGGAATTGTTTAATGAGTCCGAATGCAGTTAGGGAACCAAATTAATAAATACATTAATAAATTGATGAGGTTACAACTTTCCCCCCACCTTTGCATGTGGAGGGTTTTTTTCTCCCCCAAATAGGCTGAAATATTTATGTATCTTGTGGAAAGGTTTACCAATAAAAAAAATATACTCCAAGAAAAATGCTAGACAAAATTATTAAGCAGCTGCAGTATATCTACATGTGATGGGTTGGCTTAAATGAAGTGTAAAAAAGGACATGAATTTGCTCTTTATGAATAGTTGAAAAGAGAAGACATGATGACATGTCTCACTTGTTCACAGCACATCTGTGGAAATTTAAAGAAACTGAATAATAGAAATTTAAGGAACAAATATCTTCTTTAGACATATTTCAACTATTGGGTTCACTTTTACTAAGTATACCAGGGATTTCTAATATAATGGGATTAGACAAATTTGTGGGAGGTCTAAATTTCAGTGGCTGACTCCAAGATGATCGCTTTCAGTAACAGAGGCAGAATCTCTCTCTCATCTCTCATCTATATATGAATGAATCTTTATTGTCAAAGTACAACCATGTATACATTGAGATTAGCTGAAGCCTCCCTTTGTGCTCCCACCCCCAACTCACAGTGACAATAAACCTCCATCTTATTATTCCATGTGAACTGATTGTACCACACACCGGCCTCGCAAGTCAATTCTGCATAAAGTTTATAAAAATTATTTCCCGTTCAAAAGCCTAACAGCCCACGGATAAAAGCTGTTTTTCAGCCTGCTGGTGTGGCTGGCTATACTCCTATATCTCCTACCTGATGGTAGGAGACTAAAGAGATACCGTCCCGGGTGTGAGTCATCCCTGAGAATTTTCCTCACTCTTCCAAGGAAACGAGCCCTGGTGATGTCATCCAGTGGTGTCAGGGGACAGCCCACAATGTCTTGTACTGTACTCACCACCCTCTGTAATACTTTCCTATCCGTGGCTGTCAGACCAGCATACCAAGCCACAATACCATACGAGAGGACGCTCTCTATAGTAGACCGGTAAAAGAGGGTCATTAGCCGTTGTTCTACCCTGTTCTTCTGCAAGACCCTGAGAAAGTGAAGCTATATATCTATGTCTAAATCTATATATCTTTTCTCTCTCTCTTACCTCTATCTCTATAATTTATATATCTATGTCCATCTTATATATCTTCTCTCTCCCTCTCCTTCTCTCCTTCTCCCTTTCTCCTTCTCTCCCACTCCCCCTCTCCATCTCTCCGTCTCTCTGTCTCTCCCTCTCCTTCTCCCTCTCTATAGGCAGCTGATACTATTGTTGGCATCGGAATTGACCAAATGAAATGCAAGGACAGTAAGGGTCTTCTGTGAATCATGGAGCTTCCGGTTTAACATTTATTTTAGCTTGAATCATGAATTTAGCACCGGGCTTTAGTAACCATAATTCCAGGCTTACAAAATGCCTCCCAGTGCATTCCCATTGGATTCAGAGATTCTGAAGTCCTTGTTCATGCAAATTTTATATTTTAGTGGCCTATCATTCTTCTGCCTTTGAAATCAGGACTTTGTTCAAATTGACCTTAGAATATAAACAGGCCTTTCAAACGATTAAGACCAGATTACTTGACAGTGAACAACAGAATGAATTTAATTTCATTTAATGTCATATCAGGGGGACCCTTAGTATACCTTAGACGGGAACCAAGCAAATATTGAACCACCTTTATAACCCCTCTGCTCAGCATAAGCCTTTTTTTGGAGACAGACATGATATTTTACCTACAACAGTTATTCATTAGTAGTGTGGCATCAAATTGTTATTGACTCTTAGCAACCACATACTGTAGATAGATTTTCTTGATGAAGATAGAGTTTAGATTAGTCAAAATTTCTTTTTTCCAGAAGATCTGGTCCCTGCAATTAAAATTGGATAGAAACAACCCAACAGGTTTTGTTGCACTCCTCATATAATCAAGGTAGCTATCAATCTGTCATCTCACCTTGTTGGAACATATGCCAGGAAGATTAGTTATGTTTTTTCTTGTATCAACCAATAAGCCTAACATCACAATTTTGTGTCACAACTATTAAAGCATGCAAAAAAATACTACAAAATTATACCTGCAGTAATGAAGAATAAATATGCCCAGGGTAAGTTATGTTACATGCCTTGACGTTAGAATTTTACATATGGTTTTAAATTGGTTTTAATATGCTATATTATTGTAAGGTAATTTTGCTGTCAAGCTGTTTTATTGTTCTGATCATTGATCCAATAAATTTGTATGTGTATATGTTCAATTTTCATTTTATGGCATTTCCATGAAACTCTCATGTGAGAAGATTAGTTCAGACTATAGCATCAAATACTGATAAAATCAGGTGGTTACAATGGAGAATTGAAGCACAAGGCCCATGTCCTAATTCCAAAAGTAATATTGGAAATTCCTGAAGTTGTAACAGAGGACTTTCAAATGTATTGGCTGGGGACAGCTAGCTCAGATAGTGGTAAACACAGGTGCTGGGTTAGGGAGACATGGTGGAAGACATGTTGGTCAGGCTGGAGGGTTAATTCTGTTGGAGGGTTAATTCTGAGACCACAATCCATCCTCTTCACTCAGTCCTGAAGTCTGGTCATCAGAATGATAGTGATCTTGGTCTCCTAGTGCTGCTGAATGCAAAGTTGATTTGTAATAAGACCCTCCTCATCCATGAACTAATCAAGGACAGAAGATTTTCAGGGTGCTCCACCAGACATAATCTCTTCATGAAATTAATAAGGGGATCAGTTGGGATTGCGATACTGTACCAGCATGCCTCTTGTCTAACACCTTCATTATCTGTGCTACTCCATACAGTGGTTGGGAAATGGCAATCTACTTTGTCTATTAATATGTGTCAGCAGTGACTTGGGAGTTCATGACCACCATAGAAACCATGGATTTGATTAAGATATATTGGGGTTCCTAGTCATGGGAAGGAGATCATTCACTAGATTTGGTATTTGTTTCAAGGCAATGGGAATATGATCTGAAGTTAAAGAAAACTAACATGCATCCCTTGTCATGGACAGATCACTTCTTCCTAACTTTCTGCCCTCCTAGTTTAGCAGTTCTATGTAGCTAATTCTACTATGCAGGAAGAAAGAATGGATTTGATTGGTCCTTCCAAGTGATTATTGGATCCAGAAGGATTCCAGGAACTTGATTGTTCCCAAAGCTCAGTCAATCTCTCTCAGAGAGAGAGAGAGAAAGAAAGTGAAATAGCTAGATAACTAGTTACATATAGATATAGACAGAGAGAATTTGCTCATCTCTAACTCACTATAGGAACAGGAATGGCAACATTATAATGGAAAGTATGGGAAATACTGGTAAGAATAGCAGATATTTCCAATGCACTTTGAGTATTGCTGACCTTGAAAATCATGATTAAGTGTTCTGGTTTTCCTATTTTTAGAACAAGATAGATATTATAGCCTATTAAAACCAATCAAGCTCCCTTTGACATTTTGAATTAATTTGATCCAATATGAATGAACAAAATCTAGGACTGGGGCACATCTATTCATCTCAATACTATTTTATTTGGAAGTAGCTCCAGGCATGATGATCAAGGATTGAAACTGGAGGTTCTATAGCCACTTTGAAAGAGTATGATATTCCCAGCATGCTGCTTTCTTACCTGCTTTTTCTTTCTTTTTCAGCTGATGATTGTATGGTTTTAATGTGGGTTTATACATATACAACCTTAATTTGGGAGTGGCACTGTGTAAATTAATTGAATGATACCACAAAATTGGCTACAAAATAGATTTCAGTTATAATTATCAGTTGGGATATACATATTGACAGTGGTATCAATTTCACAGAAACTAGAACAAATGTTCCCTTTCTGTTATTTTCTACGTTTTGATTTATATGTATATTTTCAAGGGGATTTTCAAGTGGACACATTAAGCATTTTTATGTGATTTTTTTTAAAAAAAAATCTTCTCATTTTTTTTGAAGACTGCTTCAATGAAATGGGTGAGCCTTTTTTCTGTTTTACTGAGAATGATTAATCAGCCTTAACAAGAGAACAGATGGCAGAGGACAGACAGGCAGAGTAGCCGAGGCCGCATATTATGCTAACTCAAGGCACAGTAACAGCTTCACATTTACTTTGTTCTGTCCTTTTTCTCATTGCACTTTTAACTTTTTCTCTTATTGCTCTCTTTTCACGTTCACTGCTCAATTTTAATTTGCATTAGTTCTTCTTGCTGATGTTAAAACTATTGATAAAAAAAATATGTGTACCAAAAAAGAGATAGATGTTGAAGGAAACTCTAGAACGCAACCCATTGCTCAGTTATTTTTCAGCTTATCATCCTGAACACACAAAACTCTTATTTACAATGCCAGGTACTAATGACAAATACCACCATAGTCATAATAATAGTCCTGATGCAAAAGACATTTCTCTGCTCTGCACATTCTGTCCATGACAGATGTATTTCCTGTATGAGAAGGAATTGCCATAATAATTCTGTCTTTGTTGTTGCAGAGACCAACAGTCTCTTGAAGGAAAAGCCATTATCTATGGCTCGGCTGCTATGATTATGGTTGTGTTCTCAGCTTCTTCAATTACAGATGTTGTTGAGCTGTTTTGCCAGTTGTATTCAGAACACATAGGCAAAGAAGAGACTGTATACTTTAAGGGTCTTCTTAACTGAATCAAACTTTATCTCCCATGAATCCATCATATTCTGTACCCCTTTACAGCTCAAGGAAATTCGACTAAAGTAAAGTTAAACTTCTTGGATTGTTATATACTGTATATCTGCCTAAGTGCTAACTGCAGACACCAACTTGTTCTCATGAGATGTGCAAAGTCAGGTGATGTCTGTTCCCTAAGAAAGGCACACTTGTCTGTAACTTAGTCATTGCATCGAAATAGGCAGATTTAAATCATATGCCTCTCGTAATATTAACACTCATACTGAAACCATTCTGAAACTATTACAAATGACTTTAAGATGCCTTGATGCAGAAAAAACATGTGGGAATGTGTTTTTATTACAAACCATCTAACACTGTAAACAGACTCTTGGCAGGTTGCTTATAGAATATTATGATTAATAATGTATTTGCTCAGACCAGAAGCTGTGAGTAGGGAAGCAATGATAATTCACCTAATGATTTATATACAACAGGTAAACTTGACTGCTTGTAGAAAAGCTGATTGCAGTGTGCCTGGAAGATGTAAGAAATGGCTTATTTTTATTCAGTTTTAATAGAAGTGAATCCCATTCAACATAGTGGGAATTACAGAATAAGTTCATATAAGATTCACTGGAAAGTTAACTAGATGCAAATTTGTTAAAATTCTTTTTAATTCTGGGAAGAGACACAAACCATGTCTGTACATTAAAAAGAAAACACCTTAAGGTTTCTCATCTGCAACCTTTTTCAGGGGCAATAATATCATTGATATGCACTCTAGATCAATGAAATATTGTTTAAACTTTAAGGATAATGGTTTGCTTCTGTTCTGTTCTTAAGGGCATTGCATCCCTGTGTTGTTGTGACAAAAAAGAAAGAGGCTTCCTATGAGGAAAACAGCAGGATAAACAGCAGGCAGCAGTTGGCAGAATTTTGTAACCAATCTCCAAGCAAATTTTGAAACATGATAATTAGCACCAGTAGACCCCATGAACCTCTCCAGATTTGATTCAGACTGGAAATCCTGGATTCAAAGAGAGTTACGATGTGATTTATGGTTGTGATTTGCAAGGTTTTTACGGCAACACAATTTTAAAATATTCCTCCCATGCTTAGTTTAGGCAGAGATCCTGGGAATAAGGACAGGACACCTTAGCAACCTCCAAACCGTTTATTAATGATCAAACAGAAAGGGTCCAACTACAATTTAAGCGTGCAGTCCATAAACTATCAAAAATCTAAGCTCTTTTTCAACTGCTTTCCTGCAATGGCAGACTTGACACAATGCAGGAACAAAACAAGTGAGCTTTGTACTCTTGCTGTAAACTATTCCCCTCTTGCTACAAACTATTTTTTTTTAATTCCATTTATATCCCGCCCTTCTCCGAAGACTCAGGGCGGCTTACAAGCTTAGCAGTAGCCTTCATTCTATGTATATGCCTGCTTATTAGGGCTTTCACACACCCCTCCAAGCGGCATTATTACAAAGTCAGCTTAATTGCCCCCAACAATCTGGGTCCTCATTTTACCTACCTCGGAAGGATGGAAGGCTGAGTCAACCTGGAGCCTGGTGGGATGCGAACCTGCACTAATTGCAGGCAGCTGGTGTTACTTAAGGAGGCATTAGCCCACTGCTCCACCAAGGCTCTGTATTCTATAACCAGACATGTTTAGAACTGTAAATGTTAGCCTACAGACATAAACCCTTTTTAAAAAGAGATTTAAATGTGCCTTCATTAAGCAGAATCTTACATTTTGACCCAAGAGCGGGTAACAAGTCTGCTCAGCCTTGAACCCATATTCAGAGTGCTGAAAGCTAAGGCTAAAAACCCTGTTGTGTTTGCAGAAGTAGGATGGAAATGAATTAGCAAAAGAAAGCAAAGAAACAAAGCTTCCAACTGACCACCTTAAAGGAGATAAGAGATGAGGAAGTTAATGAAGCCTTCAGCAATCTGAGTCTTCTACTCCAAAAGAGCCCTGAAAGGCACAAGGGTTTAATGAGAGGATAAAATTCATTGGCCAACTACTCATATCAGTTTTGGAGAGCCCATCACACCATCGACCCCACCCCCCCCGCTTTCTTAATTCCTGACATATGGAAGTGAAGTTGCAATAATGTTTAATATTGTGAGAGCAACCACAATAATGAAAGTTGTCAAATCTACAAAACGTATTTCAAAGTCACCTGCTGGTACCCACTTCAATTTGGGAATCCGCTTTGATAAGATAATTTGATCAAAGCTTTGCCTGCCCCTATGGAAGATAGTTCTTACAGCTCTTCTGCATGACTCTGACAGCAGGTTTTTGTGTGTGTGTGTGAATCTAGCAGGAACGCCTCAAACATAAGCAGACATCTGAAGGATCAGCTTTGTGATCTGAATACACTAAACTGTGCACAGACTTGTTATGGAGGAATTAAGAATAGACCCACCCTCCTAACCATTCCAAAGATGCTTTTTCACGAGGCAACTGGAGTTTCTTGTTTTTCTTTGAAGACGTTTTGCTTCTCATCCAAGAAGTTTCTTCAGCTCTGGCTGGATGGTGGTCAGAGTTGAAGAAGCTTCTTGGATGAGAAGCGAAACGTCTTCAAAGAAAAACAAGAAACTCCAGTTGCCTCGTGAAAAAGCATCTTTGGAATAACTATGGATGACTGAGAATCTCCATAGACATCCTAACCATTAAGAGTCCCATTACAGAAAAAGAGATTAGGAAAATTGTAACTAGGTTTACTACATCTGGGCTGTAAAAATTCACCTGACTACTGGGTGATACCAAAAGGGTTACTGTTATCTAATGGTCCTCTGTTGACAGTCCAAATCTGGTAGACTTAGTCAGGTATCTTTTATTGGATGCTTTAAATGAGCATGGAAAATGATGACTTTTTTTAAGGATTACATTGGGTTTGATCTTTATGATCAAGAGAATCGGTGACTAGAAATATGCATATATTGGATGTTATTTCTCTTTGGATTTGTATATTAGAATATGTGAAAATGGGCATGGATGCTTGCTGGATTCAGGGGAATCAATATAGAGGAAATTCAGAAGTCCCCCACGGAGTTTACAAATCTTTTTTTTATTGAAAAGTTTTAAAATACATTTTAAAAACATAAACTCCCTCCCTTCCCCTCCCCCCCCACTTACCCTCCCTCCCTCTCCTCCCCCTGACTTCCCAGAGCTGAATACAGGGTATTAACTTTTACAAACTTAAGCTAAAATAAGCTAACTGACTAAAAAAAAAACACTTAAAATTCTATCGCACTTTAACTCCCCTTAAACATAACTAAATAACTAAATACTAATAACTAAATAATAATACATCTTATAATACTAATACTTATTCATATGCTAAATGAAACTTTTTAGTCCCATATTTATTCTGAATATAATCGATCCATCTTCTCCATTCCAAAATATATCTCTGTTGCGATTGTTCTTTCAAATATGCTGAGATTTTTGCCATTTCTGCCAGGTTTGAAACTTTTAAAGTCCACTCTTCTATCGTAGGCAGATCCTCCCTCTTCCAATATTGAGATACCAAAAGTCTTGCTGCCATTATTAAATTCAACATCAGTTTGGTTTCTATAACAATACAATCTGTAATAATACCCAACAGAAATAACTGTGGAGAAAACCTTATCTTTTTCTTAAATATTTTCTGCATATTCCACCAGATTTTAATCCAAAAAGCTTTAACTTTTTTGCAAGTCCACCATATATGATAATACATTGCATCATCACAACCACACCTCCAACATTTAGGCTGATAATTTGGATACATACATGCTAATTTTTTCGGATCTAAATGCCATCTATAAAACATTTTATAGGTCGTAACCAGCACCTTGAATCTTACCCGGAGGACAACCGGAAGCCAATGCAGCTCGCGGAGTAGAGGTGTTACATGGGAGTATCGGGACACCCCCACCACCACTCGCGCGGCCGCATTCTGCACCAGCTGGAGCCTCCGAGTAGTCTTCAAGGGCAGCCCCCTGTAGAGAGCGTTGCAGTAGTCACGGGAGGTCACGAGTGCATGAGTGACTGTGCGCAAGGCATCCCGGTCCAGATAGGGCTGCAACTGGCGCACCAGGCGAACCTGGGCGAAGGCCCCCCTAGTCACAGCTCCTATATGATCTTCCAAAGAGAGCTGTGAGTCTAGGAGGACACCCAAGTTGCGAGCCCTATCTACGGGCGGTAATATCTCACCCCCCATAGTTAACGATGGAACAATCTGAATTTCCCGAGACGCCGGCACACACAGCCACTCAGTCTTGTCAGGGTTGAGCCGAAGCCTGTTCCTCCCCATCCAGACCCGAACCGCCTCCATATATGGGATGTGGTGGCTCAATGGGTTAGGACTGAGTTTGGCAGGTCAAATCCCGAGTGCCACGTAACAGAGTGAGTGCCTGTTACTCATCTCAGCTTCTGCCAACCTAGCAGTTTGAAAGCACGTAAAAATGCAAGTAGAAAAATAGGGACCACTACTGTGAGAAGGTAACAACGTTCCGTGCACCTTTGGCATCTAGTCATGCCGGCCACGTCCTCGGACAAGCGCTGGCTCTTTGGCTTTGAAACAGAGATGAGCACCAGCCCCTAGAGTTGGAAACGACTAGCATGCATGTGCGGGGGAACCTTTACCTTTACCTTTACCTTTACCTTTACCTATACATATACATATATCTATACCTATACCTATACCTATATACATACATACACACACACACACACACACACACACACACACACACACACACACATATATATATATATATATATATATATATATATATATATATATATATATATATATATATACATACAATGTTTGTGTATATATATATATGTTCTTCTTACAATCAAGATTATGAAAAGTTTATTTCCTCTTGGATATTTCCCCCGTTTTGTTGTATGTTTACTTGATATATAATGAAATTCCTTTATTTTTTAGGCTGCTTTCTTCCACCTTTAAAATGTTTACTACTTTGGCCCAGTTATATAGATAACATGTCACACAATCATCATTTTTTTTAGAAGACATTTATGCTGAAAGCAAAAATTGATGCTGAACAGTGACACTGCTGATTTTTCTCCTCAGGACTGTATAACCACCAGATGTCTCTAAAACCATATTCTGTTATGAACATTTTATACCTTTGAAAGTGTTGAAAATCTTGGATTTATTTGACTGTTATATCTGTTCACCCAGGGATCAAAGACTCTATTAAAATTATCCCAAGTGCAGAGTCAGAAAATGTATTTAGCTGAGCAGGTAAGTTTCAGAATTTTTGACGAAAGCTTTTATTCAATCTGTATGTTTTAAATTAAAAAAAAAGATATAATATGAAAACTCTTTCCCAGTGGTTTGATTTTATTAAAAATACAAGCTAAATATACTGTGAAAAGGAGTGATACCTCCCAATTTTCTAGCTAAAATAATTCCATTCCCTATTTTATGAATATATGTTGTTAAATATAATAAACCTAAGATTGGAGTTATAGAGAGAAGTGAATTGGAAACCCTCAACAAGAAAATAATGCAAATATTCTATGCTGTCTTAGAAATGATGCCATTCCTAATACAACTGCATTTATGAAGATATATGCATTCTTGCTTATCGTTTGAGGCTTAATATTTCAGTCCTAACACTGATCTAAAAATACCATGGGTTTCTTTTTAGGCTAAATCACAAGATCTGCCAAAGTAGATTCTGTCATAGCATTGAAGACATGAAACCCAAAAATTATGCTTTCAAATATTTGCTTGAAGAATTCTGAACAAAATTGTGGAAATTGCATAAGAAGGAATTAAATTTTGGAAAATTGCTTAAGAAAAAACATACATTGGAGAAACTTACAAATAAAAAGATGCAGAACAAAAAGACTAGTGTACAAGTATGGGAATGTTGCAGAAAATGGATTTGTTAGAAAATGTATAAAAAGTTTAAGGAAGTGAAACAACAAAGTAAACATAATTTCTTAAAATAATTTTTAGAAAGCTTAATAGAATGGGCTAATATTTATATGCATGACATTTGGAGATAGATCAGATTTGCATATTCCTAAGTCCCAGTGAAAAATGTCATCTTTAACTAGATAATCTCTTTGGATTTGTTTTAGATATGACAGTCCACTAATCTAATAGTAATGTGTTTATAATGCTTGCATTGCAAACAGAAGTATGCTGATTTAAAACTAAGCAGAAACTTTGTAAATATAACTACTTTTCTTTCTTTGATCTACTTATTTTTCCCAGGATTTTGTTTTTAATAATTACAGCTACAGTATACCCCAGTAGTTCATCATTTTTCCAGATGCTCAAGGTAGAAGGATTGTATCTCAGCTCCAAATAGAAAGCCTTTTACTTCAAGCTGGGATGAACACAAGTCAGCAACACCCTAAGGATATCACTTGTATATGCCTTAGAACAAGAGTGTCAAACTTGCCACGTCACTTGATGTGTTGCAACATATCACGAATTTTCTCCCATTTCTGGAGCTGGGGTGGCGTGGTTTTGGCATGACACATCTGGCCAATTGGCCAGTTGCATCATGCAGAGGCTGCACCCACTCCAGCTCCGGCAATGTGAAAAAAGTTGCAATACGTCATGACATGTCACGTGACATGGCGAGTTTGACACCTATGTCTTAGAGCAGACATGTCAAACTGCCGGCCCGTGGGCTGGATGCGTCATGCTGAAACTGCACCCACCCCATTGCTGGCAATGGGGAAAAAGTCCCGAAACATTGCATGATATCACGTGATGTTGCAAGTTTGACATGCCTGCCTTAGGGTGTTCTAAAATCCATACTTCTGTTCTGAAGCTATGTGCTAGCAACCTGTGTTCCTTATTAAATGAGAATACTGAAATGTATAGTATTATTAAGGACACCATCCTAATTCAGATGAAAAGCCTTCAATTGATATTTAGTCAAATACTAAGCAGTTTCTCTGTTCCACTAAGTTCCCTGATTTGGTTTCATTGACCAAGAATTGTTTTTCAGTCAGATATATGTTCAGTAACTATACAGTCTACTTTAAAAAAATCTCAATGTTCCTTTTGTTGGCATTACATATTTGAGGCACATTTGTAAGTGTCACACAGTGGATCTAATAATTGCTATTTCATCATCACTTGCTTTAGTTACACTTCATGTTAACTAGGTATAATTCCAGACATTACTATAAATTAAGGTAAAACTAATTCATTGAATAGCATTGCCTTATGAGGAAGTAGAATGTTCAGTTAGTTAGTCTGTTTAGTTTATTCTACAGTTGAAATAAAAATATTTTTGTATTTGCCATCTTTTAAGGAAATATGGAAGGGACGCGGTGGCTCAGTGGGTTAGGACACTGAGCTTGTTGATCGGAAGGTCGGCAGTTTGGCGGGTCGAATCCCGAGTGCCGCGTAACAGAGTGAGCACCTGTTACTCGTCCCAGCTTCTGCCAACCTAGCAGTTCGACAGCACGTAAAAATGCAAGTAGAAAAATAGGGACCACTCCGGTGGGAAGGTAACAGCGTTCCGTGCGCCTTTGGCGTCTAGTCATGCTGGCCACATGACCACGGAGATGTCCTTGGACAAGTGCTGGCTCTTCGGCTTTGAAACGGAGATGAGCACCGGCCCCTAGAGTCGGAAACGACTAGCACGCATGTGCGGGTGAACCTTTACCTTTTACCTTTAAGGAAATATATCTGGAATAGTAGTAAATATGAGAGGAGAGAGAAAAACAGAGAATCCAATATATTCTTAACATTTTTATCATTCAGGGTTTAGATTTATATGTACTGTATATGTATATGTGTGAGTGTGCTTGTGTGTGATTCCTGCTGCATTGTCCATACACATTGGTGCAGTCTGTTATTAATTAAAGTATAATTATCCTGTTTTGCATAAAATATTATCTAGCACAAGGCTGAAACCAAAAAATATATACAGTTCTAAAGCAGCATAGAATTATTAATCCATTATTACCTTCAATTCACCATTAATGAGTTAATTAGTATTGAATCTAAAGCAAGGGTGATGAAAAATGAATGGTTTAATCAATATTTTGCAAAAGCTTAAAAACCTAGGTTTAGGGCATCAGTTATTGTTAAACATAGACAAAAGCCTCATAAATAGAAAATAATGCAATCATCCATTTCAGTCTTGGACTACTGAAAAATTATGAGAGAAACAAAACAACGAACTATGAAAATGTTTGGAAATGAAATTGTCATGGAAAACTTGAGTGGTGATAGGAACACAAAGATATCAGTGCCCTGTTTGTACAGTTCTTCTCTTAAGTTGTCTGTGCTTTGGGCCAGAGGAACTTAGAAAACCAAGGAAAATGAAATAATGATTATATGTTGCCTCAACATACAGTATACCTCAGGGAGCACTGTGGCCGTAGAACTGAACAAAAATTATTATTTTTGGGGTAGTAGTTACATTTATCTTGTGTAACTTTTAGGGGTTGTTTTTTTAAAAAAAAATCCTGACCAAATGAAGAAGTAGGGACTGCTTCTATAATCTGGAGCTCAGTTCCATTCATTTGATGACATATTCTTAACATTTTGTGCAAACCAGTATATGCATTGACTCACATTTTCTTTTCTTTATTCTTCTCTATAAATTATGTTAACCTTTTATGTTGGAGTTGGTTGAGAGGAAACATATTGAGCAGAAGAAACAGATCATCAATGCAACATCCACACAACTTGTGACATTACAGAAGGATGCTATATCTGCCTACATTTAAAGAAGCATAATTCATAGAAGACTCTTCAATCTAGACCAGGGATGTTAAACTGGCGGCCTGTGGCCCTGATGCATCACATGTAAGCCACACCCACCCCAGCTCTGCAAAGTCAAAAAAGTCATCATACATCACATGACATGATCGAGTTTGACACCCACGATCTAGACTGTAAAAGTCTAGTTGTGCCTTCTGGTTAGTTGTTTATTAATTTGTTTCTTCCTTAGCTGTAGGATTACTAGCCCCCCACATTCCATCTCATAATCTTTATGCTGTGATGTCAGAAAGCTGTTTCAATTCTTTGATCCTCTTTCAGGTAAATTTGGAGCTATTGGGCTTCTGGAGCAGTACCAACACAAGAGAATATTTGTCGGCCAGGGTTGAACTGTGGAATGCGTGGTGTTGTGAACCAATGAATCCCTTATAACAGTGGTGGTGAACCTTTTTGAGACCGAGTGCCAAAACTGCAACCCGAAACCCACTTATGCATCGCTGGGTGCCGGGGGTGTGGCCACCGAGTGGGCGATGCTCCAGCGACCTGATCTGGCCGTCGAAGACCTGCAAAATCGGCCATGGGGTGGAAGTGAAATCACTCTGCAGCCCTAGATTTGGGCAGCAGAAGCATTTTGCAGGCCTCCAATGCCCAGATCAGGCCGCTGAAGCATCATAAAATGATCGGCCGGGGTAGGCGCGAAATCGCTCTGGAGGCTTACCTGGACTCATGCTACAGCTGCCTCCACCATCCAGCCTGGATCTTCCCAGCTCTTGCAGCTGCTCCCTGACTCTCAGTGCAGAGAGAAAGAGAGCAAGAGCGCAGGACCACATGGAGAAGGGTCAGGGCAGCCTGGCCCCGCCTCCCTCTTGGGTGATGGTGCGCATGTCCACAGGGATGGCTCCGTGTGCCGCCTGTGGCGTGCGTGCCATAGGTTCGCCACCCCTGCCTTATACGTTAGCGAGGTGGAAATAATTAATAAACTAATTTATAAATGTGGACACAACTTTGAGTGAAGCCTGGATGATAAGTATAGGTTCTGCAAAGTTTAACTTTCATAGTATCTCATTCTATTAACCAATTCTATCTGTTAAATTTCAAGGCTAAATTTCTTCTGGAATGTAAAATGAAACTGCAAAACAAACAAACCTTAGAAGTTCTTGATTTCAAATAAGGTTAGATTTTGCTATCTAACATTCTTCTTCTATAGATGAACACTGGTATAGATCAGCACATGTGGCTGACTTTCATAAGTTTTACTTCCACTCTATTCCTCACAAGACTCAGAAATCACACAGGAACGTCATTGATGAATAGCTGTAGTTGTGTTTAGGTCAAAAATAATTTTTAATGAGAGAAAATGATTAATGATTCCTTGAAATCCAGCTACTTTAAATAACAATACCTTTAGTATAAGTTATATAAGTTTCATTTTTATGAAATGAATTTTATCTCTTTGGGATTTATGGGTCCTGGATTTTGGAAACATTCTGTAACTTAGTCCATTTGAGGTAAGGTAGAGGTAAAGGTAAAGGTTCCCCCGGACATGCATGCTAGTCGTTTCCAACTCTAGGGGCCGGTGCTCATCTCCGTTTCAAAGCTGAAGAGCCAGCGCTTGTCTGAGGACGTCTCCATGGTCATGTGGCCGGCATGACTAGACGCCAAAGGCGCACGGAACACTGTTACCTTCCCACCGTAGTGGTCCCTATTTTTCTACTTGCATTTTTACGTGCTTTTGAACTGCTAGGTTGGCAGAAGCTGGGACAAGTAACAGGCGCTCACTCTGCTATGCGGCACTCGGGATTCGACCCGCCAAACTGCCGACCTTGTGATCGACAAAGCTCAGCGTCCTAACCCACTGAGCCACCACGTCCCCAAGGTACCCATTTGAGGTACCTTGGTTCAAAAATAGATCTCCTGGAACCTGCTATTTTGCTTAGGTGAAAGTCATGACAGTGAGAATTTTAATAGTATATAGATAGGTTGCGAGATAAATTACTCCCAATACGTTTACCCATCTTTGTTAAAACACTTCTGTCCCTCTAAAGCAGGTGGAATGCCAGGTAAAATTTTCTCTAGCACCAATGGAACACAGGTGAATACAAATATCATCCCAAAGCACAGGATTTATTATAATCCATTGGATAGGAATTTAAGATTCCTTTGTATTGTTTTATTAATAATGCTAGCCTTAGATAATTTCATAATGGATCAAGGAAAGTCTTCTTAAATATTGTTTTTTTGGAATCTCATTTGGTAAGGGATGCTTATCTTCTTATCTCAATTAAGGGTGGAGATAAATGCCTATAAAATGAAAGCATTTCATGCTAGTTCTACTAGCGGGCATAAATCACAGCCCCTAGCCAATAATAAGCTGCAGTAATACAATCAGTAGAGAAATTGCATTGTGTAAATTCTTAGTCTTTTATTAAAGTTGTGTGCACAGATCAATATATATCTTGTTCAATTCATTATCTGGTGAAAGTGATATTGTATTCATATAATGCAAGTATAATAGCAATTATGTAATTCTAAAGGGTAAAATATATAGAGCTTATGCAGAGCTTTCTCAATAGGAATAGGAAACCTATTATTTTCCAGAGTGTATTTAGAGGATTTAGAAGATACAGGATTCTGTAATTCAGAAGAGAACCACTTTTATTGCTCACACAGATTTAATTTTTTAAACAAGTTCAAAAAATAGACCTTTATTTTATTCAGATAACATGCTCATTATGTCCCATGCTTATTTTGCTATTTAATTTCTAGGATGTAACTTTTTTAAAAAAAAAAAGAAACAAAAGTATGCTTATCTATGAATATTTTTAAAGGAAAGTTAATCAGTAGATAATACTCAGCAGAGGTTTTTAGTTTTCCCTCATGTTCTCTGAAAAGTAACATCAGGCAGGATGTTGTCTGTTCAGTACTGATTGCTCCCATGATGAGATACATCAGCCAGAGGAAACAGATGTGGGAAGGGGCTTTTGATAGCTACAGAAGATTTTCCACGTTGGGGTTCAGAGATCTTTCTAAAACATGGGCCATTTTTATCAGAATTGGTTGTCAGGGAACGTTCATTTTCACAAATCGAGGTTTTCTTTCTGTCAGAAGACTGGTGAAATATTCTTCCATAATGTCTATAGTAAAGGTCCCAAATCTAGAGTTTGTGGCATTCCAATGAATCTTTTGTGACACTCAATGTTGAAGTTGATAGGCAGCAAGACCTCAAAAGCATGTAGTTAGTTGTGCAGGTTTGGTTTTGAGAAGGAGGATGAGTAGCCTGGTGTTAGCACCTTCAGAACTTAGTGGGCTCCTCACAATACTGGAACCTGGTTAGAAAGCCCATGAAGTAGGCAACCCAAGATCTGCTATGCCAAACTGTGTTGTTCTCCAGTAACTCTTATCTACTGTTGCTGTCCATAAGAGGTGCTGCTTGTGAGATCATATCATGATTCCAGGCAGGAGAAGAAGCTGATACTTGTGTTCTGTTCCAGCCTACGACCGGCTCTGTTTGTGTGTCAGAGACAACCCCTTTTTCCTTTTTACAGTCAATAGGCTGGAAAAACCCAACCCAAATTTATTTACAGTTCAAACAAAAAAGCAACAGAATATTTCCTTCAATAAATGAATCAAAATATCAAACAAGAGTCAACAAACAAAGAGTTAAACAGAAGTAGCAAGAACAGACCAGGATTCTCTTAGAATGTCTCCAAATGGTTGCCTTCAGCAACCAGCCCTGCCCACACCTTCCCCTTTTATTATCAGTCCCAAGGCATGGCTTCTCACTGCCTTCTCCTCCTCTCACTGAGTTGCCTCATTGATTTTCTCTGCTCTGCTCTGCTGGATTGCCTTCTGCTTCTAGCATCTCTGAACAGATTCAGCTGTGACTCTTCTGAGTCTGACACCTCATACTCACATATCTGAGCTTCATGAGGAACATGACTGGAGGGGCCAGGCTGAGAGTCCTGCAGTGCATCAGAGCCTCCCTCTGACACCAAAGGCTCTCCAAACCCCTCCTCCTCCTCCTCAAATTCATCAGACTCAGCTGCTGGGTGCACAGGCTGACACTGAATCACAACAGCTTGGCCAGGGATAATGGGCTGCAGCTGCCCAAGGAAAGAGGGATGAATCTGACCACTCCATCATAAGAGTCTCTATGCTGGGGGAAGAAGTGAAAAAGCAATTGAAATCTCTCCGATAGGCAAAGGAAGAACACACTTTGCCTGGCAAGAGGACTGCTGAGAAAGGGAAGGGGAAGGAGACAAAGTTGTTTCTACTCAGCATAGAGAGAGACAGAAAGAAAAATGTTTCCTTTTTCAGCGGGATGAATTTTGTCTGTTACATCATTTTACTAGGACCTTGCAAAAATGATAAAAACTGAAAAATAGAATCAAATATTGGTGTTCTGTTTAAGAAAAATGTGGCCAGCTATGTGGCCCCAGTGAAAAGATCGTTTTTTTAAGAAGGTCTGCTTTACGTTAAAGTGATCTTTTTATCTATGAAATTGCTTCTGTATTACAACTATCAAGTTATCTCTGGTTTATAGGAAGTGCAGAATGCTATTGTTTTCACCAGCATGTCATTGATTTTGGATTTTTTTACACTTTGTATTTTAGTACATTGTTTTGTAGCCTTGTATGTTTATGTTGGGTTTTGTAGTGTGATCAGCAAGGATCGCTATCTTTAGAGTATGAGTTGTGTTTTAATTGTTTTGCAATAACTCAGACATGTTACTTATTCCCCAGGTTAAGTTTTGAAGGGGTGAAATCTACTGTAGTTCTATTGATTTCCACAAGTTTCTGCTGAGTAAAACTAACTCTAGATTCTACCAATTGATTTCCACAGACAGAATAAGCATAGTCTTGAATGATTTTCAAGAGTTGCTGTTTCCAGTTTCACCTATGGATCACCACGTACTGAGAAATGAAGTGATGAATATTTAAGTCTGAGCAAGTCTTATTTTACTAAAAATTAATTGATTTTTTTAATATACACAACACAACCTAGAGAAGGTTATGTAGCCTTAGGACCCATTGAATTATCTAATTCAAGTTTATAATTGATACCAATAAGAATTAAATATCTTTCATTTTTATGGCTATTGCTTCTTGGGTAGTGTCTCAAAATTGAATTAAAAGATGGAGGAAGGAGACCATCAAGTAAGGAATAACATTAAAGGTGGCATGGTTCCAATAGATGAAGCCAATTAAAAGAACTTCAAGGCAAAGATTTCTTCCTTAAAGAACATTTTATTCAGGAACCTAAGTATTGGCACTTACATAGCCAAACCCAAGACTAAAGTTCCCTCCCCCCTGATACAATGTAACATTGCAATTCCCACCCCAGAAAGGCTGTCGTAAATCACATTCACCAATTAATCTAAAATGCGGGCTCTCCTCCCCACTTTTCAGCCCACCAAAACTTTATCTAAAATTGACCTTGAAGCTCACCCAGCTGCAAATGTTTAGGCTAACTGAAAATGCTCAAGCAGAAAAAGCACAAAGAAAGCAAAAGGTAAAATGGCTGCAATTTCTTAATTGTCATAGCGTCAACAAAAGGAGGATATGGCTAAAGGATTTGACTTCCCTTATACTACTTGGAGGTTGCTGAATAGGATGAGAATTGGAGTGCCTAAATGTAAAACCAATGTGCTCTAGTGGAGGTTCTTAGTGGATAACAACATACTATGTGAACAAGGAGAGACACAGAGCCCAGCCACTATCAGAAACATATACTGATAATGACTTATTTTTGGCCAATCACAAAGCCAAGAAGGTGGCTTCATTGTGGCAGTTTAAAGTTTGATCGAGGAGGAGGAGGAGGTGGAAGAAGAAGGAGGAGGAGGAAGAGGAGGAGGAGGCGGTCCTTTTAAACAATCCTCTAAACTTTGGCATGAAAGATGTCTTAGACAGATTTTAATAAACATATTTCATAACTTTGAGGGTTGGGGATAAGAGTAGAAACCTCATCCCAAAGACAAATCTAACTAGTTACTTTCAGGCAGTATGCAAATTAGAGCTTTTAATTTCTCTCTGCAAAGGAAGCTCAACTTTACTATTTTTCATTCCTGGCCCTGTAAAGTGACACAATCAAGTAAAACATGATCTGGAAGACTGACAGAGGTTACTTATGATTTCCAAAGGTGATGATGAGTTGAGGTGCAGCCTTCAAGCTATACAAGTCCTTTCTTTATTCTTTTACCAACTGCTGATATTGGATAACATCAACATGCTGTAACCCATGGAGAGCAATAAAATCTAAGTTGCAATGTTATCCCCATCTCATTGATGTTGTTAGTTGCGAAGTCGTGTCCAACCCATCGTGACCCCATGGACAATGTTCCTCCAGGCCTTCCTGTCCTCTACCATCTTCTGGAGTCCATTTAGGCTCACGCCTACTGCTTCAGTGACTCCATCCAGCCACCTCATTCTCTGTCATCCCCTTCTTCTCTTGCCCTCAACCTTTCCCAGCTTTAGGCTCTTCTCCAGCAAGTCCTTGCTTTTCATTAGGTGGCCAAAGTATTTGAGTTTCAACTTCAGGATCTGGCCTTCTAAAGAGCAGTCAGGGTTAATCTCCGCTAGGACTGACAGGTTTGATCGCCTTACAGTCCAAGGTACTCGCAGGAGTCTTCTCCAGCACCATAGTTCAAAAGCTTCAATTCTTTGGCACTCAGCCTTTCTTATGGTCCAACTTCACAGCCATACATTGCAACTGGGAAGACCATAGCCTTGACTATACGCATTTTTGTTGGCAGGGTGATGTCTCTACTTTTTAGTGTGCTGTCTAGATTTGCCATGGCTTTCCTCCCCAGGAGCAAGCATCTTTTAATTTCTTGGCTGCAGTCGCCATCTGTGGTGATCTTGGAGCCCAGGAAAATAAAATCTGTCACTGCCTCCATTTCTTCCCCATCTATTTGCCAGGAATTGAGAGGGCCGGATGCCATGTTCTTGGTTTTCTCGTTGATACTGGGACCCAAAATACTCACAATCTTATGTTGGATTCTGGCTGAATGTTTTGTATTTTTAATGAACTGACATAAATTATTTCAGGGACCTGAGCAAAAGCAATATGGAATTTTGAAAACTACTGTTAAGCACCTATACTCATTTGAAATCTTATTGGCTATTAGGGGTTACTTTCTTGGAATAATCTTAATAAAGGTTTAAGGTTTATCGTATTTATGCACTTACATTCTTAGCATGTCACAGCACACTTACTCTTAAAAAAGCTAAACAGAGTCAATCTTGTTTCATACATAGATGGGAGACAAACAAAACATCCCAGAAGTGTAGACTGGTCTGGGAAGTTGAATAACAGAAAAATAATGCAATCTCTAGGAATCAATTTGAGGGAGAATGTTATCTTTTTACCCAATAGATTCTTGTTTCCCGACAGGGCATTATAGAATTTACTTTCTATAACTTTCAAGATTCCTTGTGGAAAGTGAAATACTTTTTTACTTTTCCTTAGTCTCACCACAGATTGACTCCTTGCTAATGCAAGTAGTTCACTTGTTTTTTATTCTTGACTGTTAGGTCAAAAGAATTCTTCTATCCTCCAAGTAACTGCTCTTCAGGAGTTTGCTGTCTTCATGATTCCCCCCCCCCCCAACTTAATTAATAACATGAGAGACACCTCCCATTCACAGATATAGAGATGGACAGGCTAAAATAGGTAACTAGTTTGTCTCGGCTTGTCAATCTATTTCCACAATCCCAAAGACAAGATGGAGAATACATAGAGCCCAAAACTAGCCATAAAATCTTATTACAGCTTTTTTCAATTTTTCATCAGGATGCTCAAAATGGAAGGCATCTAGAATAAAGTTAAGAAAAACTTCATTTCCTGTTAACATCTCTTTTGTATTATCAGAATATCAGTACAATGGCCTTTTATTAATTATAGGAAAACAAAAGAGGCACATCCACATTGTTATAGAAGATAGTTTTAAAGTGTGAAGAAAAATAGCCAAGAAAGGGTTGTAAGAACACAGTGTGAGACAATTTGTTAAAGAACAATAGATTATAACCAGTGGATACCATACGTGATTTTGAAGACTTTTAAGGGCCAAAAAAAGAGAAGATAATGCATTAGTCAAAGTATCTTCACTTGCTCTATTCCAAACATGGAGAACCTACAGTATAGTTATTATTATGCTACCATTCCCGGCATTCCTCATACCTCTTCCCCACTGGATAAAATTGGAATTATAGTTCTTACTATGGGATCTGAAATGGGTGCTATGTTAATCTTAATCCTCCCTTGGATGCAAGACAGGATGGGATTCCTGAATGGTACATCAGATGAGTGCAGAGGGATGCAAAGGCAAAGAAGTTTTGAAAACTAT
This sequence comes from Vipera berus, assembly GCF_964194415.1. Classification (NCBI taxonomy): domain Eukaryota; kingdom Metazoa; phylum Chordata; class Lepidosauria; order Squamata; family Viperidae; genus Vipera; species Vipera berus. The sequence goes on along the minus strand of NC_138207.1, from coordinate 81,746,660 downwards.
CAACCTCCTCCATCCAGTGTTGTCAGTTGTTATGATAGTCGCAAGTTTATGATTAGGCAACCCTAATAAAGGATTATCTGTCTTTCTGTGTTATTCACCTGAAAAGATGTTGTCAGTTAACCGAATCAGCTCAATATCAATCATCCTATGATGAATTGCTGTAGAATGTTGGTTTATATTTACCACTGAAGGCAAATAGGATCCAACGAGGAGGCGATCAGAAGTAATGATCTGTGATGACATTTACAGCAATGATTGATACTACATGATTTAAACAGTTGAACCCATCTGCAGAAAATGCATAAAGAGAACTAGCAATATTCTTAAAACCATTTATACTATGCCAAGTCCTAGCTGGAGTAATCACTCCAATCTGTAACACTTTCTTGTTTATAGGCTGAACATAACAACAAACAAATAAAAATTGGCACATCAAGATGCACTTTATGCATCAGGTTTACAGATGTCATGTATAATTTTCTTTCTATTTTATCCCAGACCTGACTAGTCTGCATGCTGTAAAATTGGCTCTAGTAGTCAAAACTGTAATCACTCCTACTAAGGCACAAGGGCTGATAGCAAGAATATAATCATCTTTGGACCCAATAATAATAGACTGTCACAAGGGTTGCAAAATGCTTATTATTTTTTTCTTAGCAGCAATCCCATGCTTTCCCAGATGCAGATGCATCAAAAATTCAACAGAAGTAGGTTTCCCATTTTCCATCTTTGTCTGGGAGATAGCTAACAAGGACAGTGGCCCTACACTGGTGAAGTGGGGAAGGAAATCATATCCTTTGTACAAGTGACCCCATTACAAACTTATCTGACCTTTAACTAGAAGCAGAACTGAAAAAGACAGCAGACTATTGTCCTTAAGACTCTTCTTTTCATTGGAGCATGACAAAAGATGTCAAGTACAATTGTAACAAGTAAATCAATATTTAATTTAAAAAATGGCCACCAAACCCATCCAACCTTATAGTTTTACTTGAAGACAACTGCTTTTTATAGAGCTTTGAATGAACTTAAATGCATTTTTAAGGGTCTGATCTCTATGTGCTTGGAGATCTGTTGGGCAATTTGAAGATTGTACTATTTTTTTAAAAAAAACAACAACAAAACCTGCCACTGACAACTTTCAGAGTTTGAAAATGCTTGATTTATTTTTCAGATAGATGCATTATTTCTATATTTCCTTATATTTATTCCATTAATGTGACACTTTAAGATAGACAGCTCTTTCTGCTTTGGTATTATCTGACATGAGAACAGCATATCACTCCTTTGTAAGATTTTGTCTGAAGTAAAATTGACGTTTAAATCAAATATGATATAAAAAAATATACTTTGGGAGGTATTCAGTGTTAAAATTTTAGAGACCATTATTGGTATTTTTAAAGCGTCTTGGAGTGGCGGATAGATAAAAATTCTCTGCCTGAGATATGGAAGAATCACTACTAATTGAAGGCAATATTAGGCTAGGCTAAAGAACATCTAAATGTAATGTCTAACTATATTGCCAGTCTTTATGAGGTAATATTTTATTGTGATATGACATTGGATGATTTAGATCAGGGGTAGGCAACCTTGGCTCTTTTATGACTTGTGGACTTCAACTCCCAGAATTCCTGAGCCAGGGAATTCTGAGAGTTGAAGTCCACGAGTCATAAAAGAGCCAAGGTTGCCTACCCCTGGTTTAGATGAAACAAGTATGGAAAAGAGCTTACTGTAGGCACTAGATACTCCTCTCTAAGGACATTGCTCAACTAGATAAAGGCATTATGTTCTCTTAAAATAGATGTTATATGAGGTGACATACATGCTTACAAAAAACCACCACCCCTCCTTCACATAACAATTGTGAACTGGAACATACAGTCTTTGTGTAAGCATGCATAAGATAACAGAGGAAAGCTTAATGTTTTATAACTTTTTATAACTTTCCATAACTTTCACTCTGAAGATTTTTAAATTACACAGGCCTGCAAAAGCTACAACATAAAAGAAGAGGCTAAAGTGGTACAATTTCAGTTCATACTTTTTTGTGCCCTTATACATTTTCACTTGGTTAGATATAGCTAACCAAAGTATCTAATGATTAAACTGTTGTGCCACTGATCAATTATTACACAGATACGGTTCTTAGGAATGACTCACTGCTGATCGGCATTAAAAATGGATTTACAACAGATTTATGGATATTGATTCTAGATCTTAGACTCTATCACTGTTCTGTATCAAATACCATCTTAGAAAGTGGGAAATTAAGTTAGGGATCTTGCTATGAGCATAATCACTGAATCTAGCAATGAAAGAAGTAGTGGAAGACCATCTAGTCTATTTATAACTAATGGGAAACATATCCTGTGTGGGCATCATAGGGTTGAGATGTTGATATCCTTTAATAGAGTGTCAACAATGACATCATCCAAGATGGACCATGAACATTGCTATAAAGAAGGCAAAGATATTGATATGTAGCCATAGTAACTCTTATGAATGAAGGCAAATATATGTGTCCTAGGATAATGTTGCAGGATCAACATTTTAACTCTCCTTGACTTTCTGCTACTTCTTCAACCTGACTCTTGATTTAGGCTATTCAAGCTAGACCCTTCCCAACCATATGGTTATCTCACTTAAGCTTGATGACTTCCATTTTTGAACTACTCCTGCTATCAAGACATTTTTCTTAATGTTCAGGTATAACCTATTTTTTTGTCACTAAAAATCTAAAACTAGTTATACCTCGTGGAGCAAAAGAAGAGATAAATTTGCACCATACGACATTAACCCATATGGAATTTGCTGGTTAATGTTAATATTCGAACCAGCCTGGACTCCAACTGGGCAGAGTTGGAGGAACAGGACATGGACAGTCTTGTCGACGTCACCTGGGAGGAATTTGATCCTGTGACTCCAAAGGAAGTGGACAGGATTATGAGGAGGTTGAGCTCCTCCACATGCTTACTGGACCCGTGCCCTTCCTGGCTGGCCTATGCAGCTCGAGAGGGGACACGAGGCTGGTTTCAGGCGGTCATCTCTGCTTCTCTGAGTGAGGGTCACTTCCCCACCGCCTTGAAGGAGGCGGTGGTGAGACCTCTACTCAAGAAGCCCACCTTGGACCCAACCTCATTGAATAGCTTTCGTCCAGTCTCCAACCTTTGCTTCCTTGCGAAGGTTGTTGAGAGTGTGGTGGCGCATCAACTTCCTCAGGTCCTGGATGAAGCAGTTTATCTTGACGCATGCCAATCGGGCTTCAGGCCGGGCTATAGCACGGAGACGGCATTGGTCGCTCTGATGAATGATCTCTGGAGGGCCCGGGACAGGGGCCATTCCTCTGTCCTAGTCTTATTAGACCTTTCGGCGGCTTTCGATACCATCGACCATGGTATCTTGCTGCGGCGCCTCAGGGGACTGGGAGTGGGAGGCACGGTTCTGCGGTGGTTCTCCTCCTTTCTCCTGGGTCGCTCGCAGTCGGTGCTGGCAGGAGGACAGAGGTCGACTCCGAGGCCTCTCGTTTGCGGAGTCCCTCAGGGGTCGGTTCTCTCGCCTCTCCTGTTCAACATCTACATGAAACCGCTGGGTGAGATCATTCGCAGCTTTGGAGTAGGGTACCATCAGTATGCTGATGACACCCAGCTTTTCATCTCAACTCCAAACAGCATCAGTGATGCCCTCGACGTGATGTCCCGTTGCCTGGAAGCGGTCCGGGAATGGATGGGGAGGAACAGGCTTCAACTCAACCCGGACAAGACTGAATGGCTGTACATACCGGCAAGCCAGGATACTCAGAACATTCCATCCCTTAACATCGGGGATGAGTTATTACCCCCTGTTGATAGGGCCCGCAACCTGGGTGTCCTCCTAGACTCACAGCTATCCCTGGAAGATCACATAGGAGCTGTGACCAAGGGGGCCTTCTCCCGGGTTCGACTGGTGCGCCAACTACGGCCTTATCTGGACCTGGATGCCTTACGTACAGTCACCCATGCTCTTGTGACCTCTCGCCTTGACTACTGTAACGCTCTCTACATGGGGCTGCCCTTGAGAGCCACTCGGAAGCTTCAACTGGTGCAGAGTGCAGCTGCACAGACACTTTTGGGGGCCTCCCGATACTCCCATATCACACCTCTCCTCCGTGAGCTGCACTGGCTTCCGGTTGCCTTCCGAGTAAAATTCAAGGTGCTAACAATGACATACAAAGCCCTACATGGCATGGGTCCGGACTACCTACGGGAGCACCTTCTGCCAACGTCAACACCCCTCCGTCCTGTGCGCTCCCACAGAGAGGGCCTCCTCAGGGTGCCACCGCTCAAAGAATGTCGGCTGGTGGTCCCCAGGGGGAGGGCATTCTCAGTGGGTGCGCCAACCCTCTGGAACTGCTTGCCTACCGAAATCCGGATGGCCCCCGACCTCTGCACCTTCCGGCGCGAATTAAAAACTTACCTGTTCCAGCAGTCCGGCCTGGCCTGATAGCTCTTGGGGTCTCAGTTATTATTATTACTATTGTTTCTGACTATTGTTCAACTGTATACCTACCTTACTCTGTACACCGCCCCGAGTCCCTCGGGAGAAGGGCGGTATATAAAAACAAATAAATAAATAAATAAATAAATAAATAAATAAATAAATAAATAAATAAATAAATAAATATTATCGTCAGTGACCATCACAGAAGAAAATTAATTTCAATATATATAATTACTGTTTCTAAAAAAGTCTTGATGTATTAATCTTGTCTTTTTGGATTCATTTTCTTTCAAAAAAGTATGCTTGCCTGTTGTATCATTGTAACAAAGTTATCGTACAGAGTGTTTGACTGAGTGTTGAGCTGACTACTTTGCATTATTATAGTTGTAGTTTTTGAATAATTATAGTCTGACTTTATGCGGCAGGTTTATGGAGATACTTTGAGGTTTTGTGACAAAATATCACATTATTGTGTAGAATCTGAGCTTATTTTGTGGGAAGGAGATGCCATTTCTACAGCAGTTTTTCTTTCAAAAATAATTTGTGGAAAGTAACATTTTCCCAGCTTGCAAAGTTTTGAATTTCTGGGCTGTGCAGTTTTGAATATATGAGTTGGAGGATAGTTTTAACTGCATATTAAGACCATTCAAAAGAGTCTCTTTTCTAATCTCCATAATATTTATTACTAATTATCAAGGTGATTTAGGTCTACTGCACTAAACATCTCCCCACCTCTACATGCCAGCAATATAAAGCCAGGATGTAAAGTACTGTTATTATATTTTAAACGTGGTTATTGTCAGTTCCACTGACTAGGCAGACCAGACCAGACTGGACCAATTAACTCCACAGGGAGGCTAAAACTACTTCTATTGAGATTGGCTGTACTATAATAACTGAATTTTCAACATTTGCTTCTCTTCCTTCTTATAGTTCAGTGAGTCACTTTTAAATTTTACCTCATTATCTAGACTTAAAAAATGCTTCACTCCCTTTTGCCTAGGGCAGGGGTAGGCAACCTTGGCTCTTTATGACCCGTGGACTTCAACTCCCAGAATTCCTGAGCCAGCATAGCTCAGGAATTCTGGGAGTTGAAGTCCACGAGTCATAAAAGAGCCAAGGTTGCCTACCCCTGGCCTAGGGAATCACTCCTGCATATCTCCATCAAGGTCACCTTCCTTCCTGCAGTTATGAAGATTGCTCGCTCTACTACACAAATTCCAGTTAGATATGGGACTTTTAACTAAGGTGTCTTCAGTTATGTTGTCCCAAATTAAAATTACAAGCAAATGTATGCGATGGTTTGAGCAACCCCAAAAGTACTTTCAGTGGGTGTAAATAGGACATTTCAGTTACTCATGATTTCTGCTCCTAATTGTGCTATAGTGATTGTCATCTCCAGCTCTTTATGGACTACTCATCTTGGATATTTGGGAAGGGGTTCAGCTGAACTTCACAATTTTGGCCATCACTTTGATAATCTTGACACCTGCTGGAGAACAAACTTTTAGGTGGGAGTTGCCTGCTATGAGTAGGTAAGCTAAATATGTTTGTATACTGCAAAAAGGTGAAAAAGGTGTCCAGAAATAGCAAAATAGATATTTTGGGGGCCAGGAACAAGAGTTCAGATCTAATAGCAACAAAAGTTGCTCACCTTTTATTAAGAAAGGAGAAAGAAAGGAACAGGTGCAGGGACAGGGGAAGGGAAACAGCCTTGGAAATTTCAAACAACCTGGAATTTTGCATTCTAATCCCCTGTGAAAGAGAAGTCAGATTCATGCTTTCTCCTTTAACTTGCAGAATTGCAAATCTGAAAAAGCCACTTTTCTGCTCAAAGTTTGGCAGGGTGAAACTAGTTCCTTTCAATGGGAACATTTTAAAATACTGCAAAGGAAGATATGAGCAGCTAAACACAGTATTACGGAGGGTTATGAGTGGGAACAGACAAGGCGAGGGGGACTGGGACATGAGGTTGGAAATTCTGTGATTGAATTGCTTGCATCAGATTTGCCATGGTGATGGCATCATGCATGCTTTGCTGCACAGGCTTCTGCCTTAGGTCATCAGAGATCCTCATATAGAAGTTGCTGGACACATCATCTAAACTTACTAAATATTTTTTTGATACTACAAAATAGAAAAAATGATCTTGATGCCCTATCTCTCAACCTTATTCTGATGCCATTATGTATCATCATCGTCACCATCATCACCATCATCACCATCATCATTTTAGTCATTGTCTATCCATTGCAGGATGAAGGCCTCTTCCGCATGTTTCCAGTCAATACGGTCCTGAGCTTCCTTTTGCCAATCGGGCCCGCAATACTTGCTGATGTCGTTCAATCCTTCTTGTTTTAGGTCTCTTTCATGGACGCTTTTTATCAAGTGGGATCCATTTTATGACTGCCTTGGTCCACCTGCCATACGTTCTTCTTGCTATGTGACCAGCCCATTTCCATTGCAATTCTTTTACAATCTCTACCATTATGTTTATATACAAGAGTTAAAGCTTGAATAACTAAAGGCTACTCTCTTTGGGACTGTACATTCTAATTACCCGCAGTGTCAAAAAAAAAAGGCCAGTGTGGTCCTGGGCTGCATCAAGAGAGGGTAATATCAAGGTCACATGAAATATCAGTATCACTTTATTCTGCTTTGGAAAGAGTACACTTGGAATACTGTATTCAGTTTTGGTCACCATGATACAAAAACATGTTGAGATTCTAGGAAAAAGTGCAGAGAAGAGCAACAAAGCCAGTTGAGGGAGCTGGAGGCTAAAACATATGATGAATGGTTTCAGGAATTGAATATGTCTACTTACTCGTCCCAGCTTCTGCCAACCTAGCAGTTCGAAAGCATGTAAAAATGCAAGTAGAAAAATAGGGACCACCACGGTGGGAAGGTAACAGCATTCCGTGCGCCTTTGGCGTATAGTCATGCCGGCCACATGACCACGGAGACGTCCTCGGACAAGCGCTGGCTATTCGGCTTTGAAACGGAGATGAGCACCGGCCCCTAGAGTCGGAAACGACTAGCACACATGTGCGGGGGAACCTTGACCTTTACCTTTTTAGTCTAATGAAGAGAAGGACTAAGGGTGACACGATAGCAGCCTTCCAATATTTGAGGGGCTGTCACAAGGGATCAACCTATTCTCTGATACATCTGAGGGCAGGACAATCAGTAATAGATGGAAACCTATTGAGGAGAGATCCAACATAGAGCTAAGGAGAAATTTCCTGACACTGAAAACAATCAATCACTGAACAGCTTGCCTCCAGAAGTCATGGGTGCTTCACCAGTGAAGGTTTTTAAGAAGAGATTGGACAGCCATTATTCCGGAATGGTATAGGGTCTCCTTCTTGAGCAGGGGGTTGGACTAGAAGACCACCAAGTATATTCCAGCTCTGTTATTCTGTATTATTTCCCATTACTCTGAAAAGTTTCATTATAGATATATATAAACAAAGTAAATTCTTGTTTAATGTTCATACATCTGTTTTTTTGCCTACCTTTTCTTTCATTTTTAGTGTTCTACTTTTTATGTTTACTGAGGTTTAATAAATAATAAATACTGATTTATTTATTTTTTGCTAACTAAATGAGTGGTGGTGTGCTTCTTCTCATCTGGATATTGGGAGTGACTGGGTGGGTTCTGGGTGCAAACCAAACGGGAGATGATCCACAGTTGTAATTTTCCAACAAAAGTGAATTTAGGGAGCACCTGCTGCCAGCATCAGCTTCCCATCGTCCTGTGCGCGCCCACAGGGAGGCCCTCCTTAGGGTTCCGCTGGTTAGAGATTGCCGGCGGGTGATTCCCAGGGGGAGGGTGTTCTCTGTGGGTGCGCCCGCCCTTTGGAACGAACTGCCGATGGAACTTCGGACTGCCCCCGACCTTCGCTCGTTTCGCCGGGACTTAAAAACCTGGTTGTTTGAATTGTCTGGCCTGGACTGAGGGATTTTAAATTATATTAAATTAAATTAAATTAAATTAAACTAAATTAAATTAATTTTAAATTTCAGTTTTAATGTTATCTTAATTTTGTGGGCTTGTATTAATTTAATTGTATTTGGAGCCTTGGTGGAGCAGTGGGCTAATGCCTCCTTAAGTAACACCAGCTGCCTGCAATTAGTGCAGGTTCGCATCCCACCAGGCTCAAGGTTGACTCAGCCTTCCATCCTTCCGAGGTAGGTAAAATGAGGACCCAGATTGTTGGGGGCAATAAGCTGACTTTGTAATAATGCCGCTTCGGGGGGCCAAAAGCCCTAATAAGCAGGCATATACATAGAATGAAGGCTATTGCTAAGCACATTGGTTTGTGCTTAAATTGTAAGCCGCCCTGAGTCTTCGGAGAAGGGCGGGATATAAATGGGATTAAAATAAATAAAATAAAAAAAATAAATTTTATTCTCTCTTTTTGTATTGTTTTTAACTTGCCCTGTGAACCGCCCTGAGTCCTTCGGGAATAGGGCGGTGTATAAATTCAATTAATAAATAATAAATAAATAAATTATCTAAAGCACCATCTGCCAAACATGTCTACATTATTATATGGGTCCATTGGCATATGCATTCATTCAAAAGGACATCTAAACATGAGTGGCTACTAAAGTATAGTTGAAACATAGGATAATGAATATTATGGATTCACTTACAATCTATGGTGCTCCGTCTAGTGTGAGTATGCCCATCTGTACTCATTATGCGAACATGATTTTTTTGCTGAAGTGAGCCCTGGAGCTTAAAAAAAAAAGTTCATTGAATGCAATAAAGCTTTTCACATTTTATGTGCCTATAATAGATCAGAGCTACATTTAATCAGAACAGAAGATCAAATCATACCTGCCAGCTAGGAGAGGACAAACTCAACTTGCTTCTTAAGCTATCGGGTACAGTATATCATGTCACCTTTCACAAATGCCAGCAGTCTCAATATGTGATGGCAAGACACACAATTCTTTGGAGAGGACCAGTACAGGTAGTCCTCGACTTACGACCTCAACTGAGCCCAACATTTCTGTTGTTAAGCGAGACATTTGTTAATGTGAAATGAATTTTGCTCCATTTTATGACCTTTCTTGCCATGATTGTTATGTGACTCACTGCAGTTGTTAAGTTAGTAACACAGTTGTTAAGTGAATCCTGTTTTCCCATTGACTTTGGTTGTCAGAAGCTGATCACATGACCCGGGGACAATTGCAACTGTCATAAATACATGCCAGTTGCCAAGTATCTGAATTTTGATCACGTGACCATGGGGATGCTACTACGGTCACAAGTGTAAAAAACAGTCATAAGTTACTTTTTTTAGTGCCAGTGTAACTTCAAACAGTCAATAAATGAACTGTTGTAAGTCGAGAATTACCTGTATTCTTTATTTTAGTCACTGCAGGCAGGACTGCTGCCTTTCAAATACATCCCCAATGACAAATTATTTGAACTGGCGCAAACTAAATTTAGTAAAGCAATCCCAAAGTTACTCAAATACAACCTTAAGACTAAAAGTTGGGCTTCAGAGGGTATAAAAACAAAAGTTTGGTCTGATCATTGCCAACAGCTGGATGAAAAATAAATTCTTCCCAACAGGTTGGTCATATGCATCCTGTAGTAATTTTCAATCCATATTTCTCTATTTTTTTCTCCCCCTTTTTTGTAATAGTTTTCTTGAGTTATGAGCAGCCCCCCACCCAAAAAAGATCTCACTAAAGATGCAAATCAGGGTGATAGCTCATCAATAAGTGCTAGGCTCACAAGGAGAGGAAGGTTAAAAAATGGTTTACATCTCTCCAAGGATAACTCTGCAGCTATTTTACCTTTCTTCTACTCCCAACACTTAGGAGAACCTCTGAGAAATAAGACTGGATGGGTTTCTAAAATGTTCTATATAGTGAATGTATGGTACCTGCCCCTTGTGGACTAGGAACGAAAGAAAATGCTGGCCATATTTTACTCAACTGTACCTTTGATAAAGATGATCGCACCAAGCATGTTGCATCTTTTCTGTTGCAATTTTCAGGTTCGTCAGAGCAATTTTCTGATTCCCTATTGCTATCAGACCAAAATGACTCCATCATGTATAATATTGCAAAATTGTGTGTGATAGCATGTAGAGCCTGGCATGAGATTAGTGTCATTAGAGTCAAAATGATTGGAGCACAAAAGCAGCCATGCTAAATAAATACATAGAAACAAGATAGCATATAGGGCATTTTTGTGAATGGCCATTTGACTATTAGGCGATTCCAGTTTAACTTTTATCCTGTCAGTCTTGAAGTGGTTTTAGAGTGTCAGTGGAAATTGATGTCCCTTTAATTCTTTGTTGGCAATCTAAAATTTACACAAATATGAGCTGTCACTGTTGTGACTACTGCCTGTGGATGGCCTTCGGTTAGGCCGAAACAGGAAATAAAGATTTGTCCCATGTTTGGGGCCTAGCAAGGTAATCTAAATAGTTAACAAGCATTTAACACACACACACACACACACACACACAAATATATATATATATATATATATATATATATATATATATATATATATATATATATATATATATATATATATATATATATATATATATACATATACATATACACATACACATACACATATACATATACATATACATATACGTAAATTTTTTGGATTGCTAACAAAGAATTAAAGGGAGACTGATATAGCTATTTCAAACTTATTTGTTCTCATCAGTCAGCCACACCCTTCTGAGATTCAAACCTGGGCTGATTGCACATTAGGCAGTTTTTTTAACCTCAAGGCCACAGGCTCTTTCTCATTTTGTCAGCTGCATCGGGGAGGAAAGAGGCAGGGGAGATATGTCTTGAGTGTTTTTGAACACCTTGCCGGCCCAAATACGGGCCAAATCTTTTTGCCTGTATCAGCCCAAACTGTATATGATCTACATCAGGGGTGTCAAACTCAATTTCATTGAGGGCCGCATCAGCATTGCGGTTGCCCTCAGGGGGCCGGGTGGGTGTGGCCTGGGTGGGCGTGGCCTACTGGGTGGGCGTGGCTAGAGTGTGTATGGCCTACTGGGTGGGCGTGGCCAGCTCTACATCGTTGGCATCAAGGGGGCCTATGGGGGCCTGGGCAGGAGTGGGACAGATCTTAGGGTCTCTGACAGGAGGAGGGTCTCTGAGCCAGGGCCAAGGCAGAGGGGGCCATTCCCTCACTGTTTCCAGGATGGCTTCGTGGGCTGCATGAAACCATTTCGCGGGCCGGATCTGGCCCCCGGGCCTTGTGTTTGACATGTCTGATCTACATGAATAAAATAGCATGAAAAAGTAGAAAATTAAGAAAAAAGGTAAGAGAAAGAAGGCAGGAAAGAAAAAAAAAGCAACAGATACTAAAAATGGCTTGCTGTCTTCTTTACAGCTGTTGCAAACAAGCTTATTTTCTCCCTTCTTCACTTTCAAATTTCATTCATATTTCCCTCTTCCCCCTATTCAACCCCTTTCAATTAGCAAAGACAAAAACCGCTCAAGTCATTTTAACCATTTTCAGCAAAAAATCTATCAAGGGTTTTCAACCTTCTACGAAACTATGTATTGCAAGTAGACCTTGACTTACAACCGGTTGCTTGGCAACTGTTTGAAGTTAAAATGGACCTCCCAAAAGATATACATGACCTGGATTTGAAGTTCTGAGGCTGCCATTGGTCCTGTGATTGCATTTTGGGTGCTTGACAGCCACGCCACATTTTTGGCCATTTGCTGTGTCTCCTAGTCACTTGACTGCAATTTATGATGTTTGCAGAGAATGAATTCACTTAGTGACCACAGCATTTGCTTAATGACCATCACATTTGCTTAACAAGCACTGCAAAAAATATCATAAAATCAGGTCATTTGTGTGGGTGCCTCAGCTTACAACCATCATGACATAGGACAGAAATTTGTGGTCCATTACAGTTGTAAGTCAACTGTACCACCTGCATTTTACCCTCGATCAAACACATCTATTTTGTATTTTTGTTCTTCTAATCAATCTTCTAATAGATGTTCTCTTGGACAGAATTAAGTTGACATTGAAGTCTTGCTGTATAACTTAATATCATGACATCTTCTTGATAGAGTGCATAGGTGTATCTCTTGAAACATTTTCAACAAGGGAAGGCAATAGTCAACAGGCAGCCTGTCTTTTTTTCCCTTTCTCTATGTTCTTAACTCATTAGACCCATTTGACGCATACTGCAATCTATACTCTTTAACAAGAGCGTTTGACTTTTTTTGTTTAGAAAAATCTCCCAATTATTTCATTTGGAAGGCCCAAATAGTCCTCTTTTCCATGAAGATTTATGGAATGTTTATTTATTGAATGTGTTTAATTAGTTTGAAAATGCTTTAAAATAAGCAAAATCTGTATTCAGCTAAACCTTTTATCCATTTTAAAATTTCATAATCCAAACTGTTAGCAATTTTTCTTTTCTGTTTTTTTTTTACTCTAGATTTTTTAAAAAATCCTTCTGCTTGTTTATTTCCATTTCCCTTTATTCATGCTGCTGTAGATTACCAAGCAGTCTAATTGCTCTGCTGCTCCAAAGATCTCTGTAACTTTTATAATGTAAATGTGATTTAGAAAGTAGAGTTTAAGTCAGGCTTAGTGTCCATTGGCTGAGAATAGGAGCACCATCTCTTCTTCCTTGGCTTTTGGGCCTTTTACTTTCAAGTTACTTGCAGAGTTCCTGCAGTTCCCTTGCAGGGACCTGCCTTCCAAAGGACATGTGCACAATCTCCTCAGTTTCTCCTTATCCATATCCTACCAGTCTGCACTCACTGTTTTGTTATGGTTCTTACTTCAGCATTGTGCCTGCTCTTCGCAGATGCATCAGTCAGCCATTTTCTCCACCTGGAAGCCTCACTTGCTATGGTTAAGAATTTTATTTCTCTGGCCTTTGGCTGTAATAATAAAAGTTAATTTGATTTTAAAATAAATTATAGACATAACTTTCAGAGGACGGAGGAATGAACCTTACAGCATCTGTTCAGATTGTTGTTGTTAGCTGCGAAGTCATGTCCGACCCATTGTGACCCTATGGACAACGTTCCTCCAGGCCTTCCTGTCCTCTACCATCTTCTGGAGTCCATTTAAGCTCATACCTACTGCTTCAGTGACTCCATCCAGCCACCTCATTCTCTGTTGTCCCCTTCTTCTCTTGCCCTCAACCTTTCCCAGCATTAGGCTCTTCTCCAGTGAGTCCTTCCTTCTCATTAGGTGGCCAAAGTATTTGAGTTTCAACTTCAGGATCTGGCCTTCTAAAGAGCAGTCAGGGTTGATCTCCTCTAGGATTGACTGGTTTGATCAGCTTGCAGTCCAAGGGACTCGCAGGAGTCTTCTCCAGCACCACAGTTCAAAGGCTTCAATTCTTTGGTGCTCAGCCTTTCTTATGGTCCAACTTTCACTGCCATACATTGCAACTGGGAAGACCATAGCCTTGACTATACGCACTTTTGTTGGCAGGGTGATGTCTCTGCTTTTTAGTGTGCTGTCTAGATTAGCCATGGCTTTCCTCCCCAGGAGCAAGCATCTTTTAATTTCTTGGATGCAGTCCCCATTTGCAGTGATTTGCCAGGAATTAAGAGGGCCGGATGCCATGATCTTGGTTTTTTTAATGTTAGGTTTCAACCCAGTTTTTGCACTCTCCTTCTTTACCTGCAACAAGAGGCTCTTTAGTTCCTCTTTACTTTCTGCCATTAGAGTGGTATCATCTGCATATCTTAGGTTGTTGATATTTTTTTCCGGCAATCTTAATTCCAACTTTTGATTCATCTAGCCCTGCCTTTCTCATGATGTGCTCTGCATATAAGTTAAATAGGCAGGGCGACAGTATACAGCCTTGCTGGACTCCTTTCCCAATTTTGACCCAATCAGTGGTTCCATGTCCAGTTCTCACTGTTGCTTCTTGGCCCACATATAGGTTGCTCAAGAGACAAATAAGATGATCTGGTACGCCCATCTCTTTAAGAACTTGCCACAGTTTGTTGTGATCCACACAATCAAAGGCTTTAGCATAGTCAATGAAGCAGAAGTAAATGTTTTTCTGGAACTCTCTAGCTTTCTCCATGATCCAGCGTATGTTGGCAATTTGATCTCTAGTTCCTCTGCCTCTTTGAAATCCTGCCTGTACTTCTGGTAGTTCTCGATCCACATACTGCTGGAGTCTAGCTTGTAGGATTTTAAGCATAACTTTACTAGCATGTGAAATGAGTGCAATGGTGCAATAGTTTGAACATTCTTTGGCATTGCCTTTCTTTGGAATTGGAATGTAAACTGATCTTTTCCAATCCTGTGGCCACTGGTGAGTTTTCCAAATTTGCTGGCAAATTGAGTGTAGCACTTTTACTAGAGCCTTGGTGGAGCAGTGGGCTAATGCCTCCTTAAGTAACACCAGCTGCCTGCAATTAGTGCAGGTTCGCATCCCACAAGGCTCAAGGTTGACTCAGCCTTCCATCCTTCCGAGGTAGGTAAAATGAGGACCCAGATTGTTGGGGGCAATTAAGCTGACTTTGTAATAATGCCGCTTGGGGTGTGTGTGAAAGCCCTAATAAGCAGGCATATACATAGAATGAAGGCTACTGCTAAGCTTGTAAGCCGCCCTGAGTCTTCGGAGAAGGGCGGGATATAAATGGAATTAAAATAAAAATAAATAAAATAAATACTGCATCGTCTTTTAAGATTTTAAATAGCTCAGCTGGAATACTGTCACTTCCACTAGCTTTGTTGTTGCTCAACTTTTCTAAGGCCCACTTCACTTCACATTCTAGGATGTCTGGCTCGAGGTCAATTACCACCTCATTGTGATTATCAGGGATGTTAAGCTCATTCTTGTATAGTTCTTCTGTGTAATTTTGCCACCTCTTCTTAATCTCTTCTGCCTCTGTTAGGTCCCTGCCATTTTGGTCCTTTATCATGCCCAGTTTTGCATTAAATGTTCCCTTCATCTCTCCAATTTTCTTGAAAAGATCTCTGGTCCTCCCTATTCTGTTGTTTTCTTCTATTTCCTTGCACTGTTCATTTAAGAAGGCATTCTTATCTCTTCTAGCTATTCTCTGGAATTCTGCATTCAATTGGGCGTATCTTTCTTTTTCTCCCTTGCCTTTCGCTTCCCTCCTTGCCTCAGCTATTTGCAAAGCTTCCTCAGACAGCCATTTTGCTTTCTTGCATTTCTTTTTCTTTGGGATGGTTTTGGTTGCTACCTGTTGTACAATGTTGCGAACCTCTGTCCATAGTTCTTCAGGCACTCTGTCTATCAGATCTAATTCCTTAAATCTATTCGTCACCTCTACTATATATTCAACAGGGATATGATTTAATTCATACCTGAGTGGCCTAGTGCTTTTCCCTACTTTCTTCAGTTTAAGCCTAAACTTTGCAATGAGAAGCTGATGGTCTGAGCCACAGTCAACTCCTGGTCTTGTTTTTACTGAATGTATAGAGCTTCTCCATCTTTGGCTGCAGAGCATATAGTCAATCTGATTTCTGTGTTGACTATCTGGTGATGTCCATGTGTAGAGCCGTCTCTCGGGTTGTTGGAAAAGCGTGTTTGCTATGACCATCATATTCTCTTGACAAAATTCTATCAGCCTGTGCCCTCCTTCATTTTGTACTCCAAGGCCAAACTTGCCTGTTATTCTGGTTATCTTTTGGCTTCCGACTTTAGCATTCCAATCCCCCATGATGATAAGGACATCATTTTTTGGTGTTAGTTCTATAAGGTGATGTAGGGCTTCATAGAACCAGTCAATTTCATCCTATTCAGCATTGGTGGTTGGGGCATAGACTTGGACTACTGTGATATTGAATGGTTTGCCTTGGATTCGAACTGAGGTCATTCTGTCATTTTGAGGATTGTATCCCAGTATTGCTTTTCCTACTCTTTTATTGACTATGAAGGCTACTCCATTTCTTCTGAGGGATTCTTGCCCGTAGTAGTATACTTGATGGTCATCTGAATTAAATTCACCCATTTCTGTCCATTTTAGTTCGCTGATACCTAAGATGTCGATGTTCAGTCTTGTCATCTCTTGTTTGACCACGTCCAGCTTTCCTTGATTAATGGATCTTACATTCCAGGTTCCTATAGAGAATTTTTTTTACAGCATCGGACTTTCCTTTCACCACCAGATACATCCACAGCTGAGCATCCTTTCGGCTTTGGCCCAGTTGCTTCATTCTTTCTGGCGCTACTAGTACTAGTCCTCTGCTCTTCCCCAGTAGCATATTGGACGCCTTCTGAGCTGAGGGGCTCATCTTCCAGCATCACATCGTTTTATTTATTTATTTATTAAATTTATTTATTTATTAAATTTTTATACCGCCCTTCTCCTGAAGGACTCAGGGCGGTGTACAGGGCAATAAATATTAAAAAACAAAATACAAAAGTTAAAAAACAATTAAATAATTTATGCCCGATATATACAATAGTTAAAACCATGTTAAAAACCCAACCCCAAACCCATCAGACCAGGCCGGATTGCTCAAATAAATAGGTTTTTAGATCCCTCCGGAAGGAGCGAAGGTCGGGGGCCATCCGGAGCTCAACCAGCAAGCGGTTCCACAGGTCTGGTGTGCCCACAGAGAATGCCCTCCCCCTGGGGGCCACCAGTCGACATTCTCTGATCGGAGGCACCCTGAGGAGGACCTCTCTGTGGGAGCGCACTGGACGGAGGGAAGTTGACTCCGGCAGCAGGTGCTGCCGTAGGTAATCCGGACCCATGCCATGTAGGGCTTTGTAGGTCATTACCAGCACCTTGAATCTCACCTGGAGGGCAACCGGCAGCCAATGCAGCTCGCGGAGCAAAGGTATAACATGGGAGTATCGGGAGACTCCCAACATAACTCGCGCGGCTGCATTCTGCACCAGTTGGAGCCTCCGAGTGGTCTTCAAGGGCAGCCCCATGTAGAGAGCATTACAGTAGTCCAAACGAGAGGTCACGAGCACATGAGTGACTGTACGCAAGGCATCCCGGTTCAGATAGGGGCGCAACTGGCGCACCAGGCGAACCTGGGCAAAGGTTTTGCCTTTTGGTACTGTCCATAGGGTTTTCATGGCAAAGATACTGGAGTGGTTTGCCATTTCCTTCTCCAGTGGATCACGTTTTGTCAGAACTCTCTGCTATGACCTGTCCGTCTTGGGTGGCCCTGCACGGCATAGCTCATAGCTTCATTGAATTATGCAAGCCCCTTCACCACGACAAGGCAGTAATCCATGAAGGGGCTGTTCAGATTAAACTTGAGTTATTCCACTTTGAGGACTTGGATGGTGATAGTAAAAGTGCCTCCAATCCCATTACAATTGGAAAAAGCTAGCTTTCCTTTTTTTAAAAAAAATGTCTAAGGTGATAGAAATAACTAACATCCTCCCCATTCTTTCCTTTGTAATATATATATAATTCCTCCTCCTCCTCCTCTTCCTCCTCCTCCTCCTCTTCCTCCTTCCAAACTTCCTTTTCTCCCTTTACTTCTGTTAAAGCTTTGTTCCTCTCTTCACAATTGTTTTCTTCTCTTCCCAATATTGCAGCAATATTTAAGACAGTTGCTTCTTACATTGTTGCATAAATATTTAAATTTCCCCATTTCTAGGCTTGTAGTTCTCAGCTTAATTTTCCAACTGAAGAAGCCGAGAAGGATTGTCATTTTCCAGGAATGCAAAATCTCTACTCTGCAAGGATGCGCTTGCTTTATTAGCTCACGGTGCTTTTTAGGGGACATATTTTAAATGATTTTTAGGTAACTGCATCCAGAGGCAAAAGACAGAAAGATATTAGCAGAAACAGAAGAGCTGAAATCAGCCATAGATATATATTATTCACTGGAGCCAGATTGGGACAAAAGGTCTCAGTGAAGTTACAGAAATGTTCGGGGAAGATGGAAATTATATACGCTATCTCTGGAACATCGATTTTGAAATTATGAACAATGTTACACAGAAGGGATAATGAATATTATCCTTTTAAAAATTCTAACAGGGAGAGCTTTGGAGATAGCCTGGAGAAAACCTTTAGGGTTGCTGTTAGTGTGAGAAGACTCCTTTTTCACGCTCATAAAATCCACCTGGGACAAAAATACATTAAAAAATGGCTAAGAGTAGATTTTTAAAACCAGGATCTTCCAAGATGAAGACAATAGAGGAGATCTCAGGGCCCAAATGAAGCCTCTTCCTCTAGAAGCTCTCATATCCCTTGTGAAAAATTACCCCATGATTCTATTGTCCCATTGAGTGTGGTAATCTCAGTCCAATTTGTTCACAGGGTCAATCCTGCCACTGAACAAAGCAAGGTGATAACCTCTGGAAGAAGATTGTGGAAGATGCAGGAGACCTGAAGAAGTTTCTTTGATGACAAACTAAACATTAAAAAAAAGTCCAGTTGCATTTTAGAAAAAGCACCTGTGGGACCACCTTGACCTGGATGATGGAGAATCTCCATAGACGTTGTGGAAGATGGCTAGATAAAAGAACTACTGTACATGCCAGATGACTTGTCCTACAGCCCCTTAATCTAGCCTGTTGGCTTCAAGTGTGGTGGAAGATATTGTCTAACCAGTGTAAAAAAACAAAAGCTGCCTTCTGTGTTTGGCATCAGGTAGCTCTTCAGTGTACATGAGACCTCTTTATTGTCTGCAAAAACACAAGTTGAATATCAGTACCAAACTCTTGAGTCTCTATATATTATTATTTAGACATGACTGAATGTGAAGCTGAATTTCTTAAAAGAAAAGAATCTACAGCTAAACCTGATGTTTGGCAGACATAGGAGAAGGATGGGGATGGGGAATGGACTTAAGGTTTTCAAGAAAGCAGAGAGATTCTGGTTTCCCAACGCATTGTAGTTATTCTCTCAGCTGTCATGTATGTTACTTTTAAAAGTTTAGCACTTTTCTGAAAACAAAATACTAAGTTTGTGTTTAAAATTAGCCTGACAAGTCTGCTGTGTTTATACAAGACAAGACAAATATGCAGCCTATACTAGATTTGTGGTTTAGCCCAGATATAAAGGGCTAAAATGGGAGTTTCTAGGTAAAACCCAAAGAGGGGGGTTACTCTGCTTGAAATGCAATTATTGCTCTAGTACATCTGTATATCTTACCCTTCTAGCTAGTCCAGACAAGAAATACAACCAGGAATATTAACACCATCTTTATTGTATGGTTTTATTAAACAGAGTCTTGCAAGCCTAAATGTATTTCTCCCTCTTCTCTTTTTAGTCTCCATAAAACTAGGGAAGATCTCTTCTGAAATGCTTCCTGTGCTTTTTGCCCACCTTCAAACAGAGCTGCCTCTTATCAGACTGTTGCCTAAGCTGCAGGTCTTGTTCTTGTCTCCCAAGGTCCTCATAGTATGATCATTTAACCGTCTCAGAATGGTTTCCAGATTCACTGACAACAGTCCAAGATAGCCCTGCCTGATGAAAATAATATTCTAAGGGCCTCTCTGGTCCTGTTATAAAACAGTTTATGGAATAGTTATGGTATGCAAATTTCTATGTAGGAGAAGGTATGGCAGAACTTGGGACTGGAGTGAAAAAGGGGATCAGCCTGGAATCCCTACATAGCCACAAAAGAACTAAGCCCAACCTGCTCCCCTTTGAGAGATGTTGATAGTCATCTAAATCTAAACAGGCACTGACCATTGGTTAAGAAGATTCCTGTGCATAGGCTTTTAGCAATAAATCAGTTTAACTGAACTTTCACATGTGGTCCTTGCACCCAATAGTCTGCTTTCTATTTAAATAATTGTTTCTTCTAGTTCTGATTCAGAGTTAATTGTGCGGCTTAACAAGAAAAGAAATCATACCTTTAGCATTGCACGCAAAGCAAAAGAAATTAGATTATACATTTATTTAAAACAAAAAAATAGAAATATAACAGTACAAAAAGGTGTGTTGCTCAGAGACTAGAGAACATGTTCCACAACCGACTCTGATGATGTGATGACCTCAAGTACACCTGTCATGGCATTTGCATGATGATGTCATGATGGACGTGTCATAATTTGAATGTTGTCCCTGACAAGAGACTAGTCCAGGTTCCAGCTGAAAAAAAAATTACATGCATAATGTGCCAAATGGTATGCACAAAGTCAGACACCCCTCACCTGCCCCGGATGTTCTGTTTATGCAACTCTCCAAAAGCTTCTACTACATCTCCTGAAAAGAAGTTGGGCTATTACCTCCTTTATGCATTCAATCTTTGTAGTGGAGTTCTGACTGACAGGCAGCTAAGCCTGAAGATGCCATCTTTAATGATAGTGGCAATTCAATGTTCTCAGTGGACTGTCAGCACTGTCCATCATCCCAGGCCTAATGTATTCTGCAGTCATATGATTATCTGCAAGTCAAGAAGAATTGCAGATCCCTAAGTACTTTTAAATATAGGGCTGTGCAAAGAAATGTAAGAGTTTCCATGTTTATGTTTCACTATTTCAGGGATAGTTTAAGGCTCAAACTGTTCTCTCCTCCTTTATAGTTTCGTGTTTTTGGCAGCTTCCCACAGTTAAATTGCCTATTTTAGGTGCGATGCTTTGTCTTGGGAAATGGCTAATTGAATGGGAAGCTTTCCAGGCAGCTAAGAAATGGCATCTGCTAGAGGAATCTGATTCAGATATCAGAAAAACCTTTACAGGATTGGACAAATTGTCAGTTTTCCAGTATGGTTTACAATAGGTTTTTGACCATTCTTTGTTACAATTATTATTATTTATTTGTCTTCTATTTTTTTTCTACTGATCAGAAAATTAAACCATTCTGTCTCCCTCTCCCCCTCTCCCCTTTTCCGTCTCCCCTCTTCCTTCTCTTCTCTCTCCTTTCTCCTCCTCTCCCTCTCCCCAACTCCTCTCTTCATATTTGTGATGATCATAGGAAACGGAAGTCATTGGGGAAATCACTAGCACATAAGCACCTCGGTCAGTGGTGGAATTCAGCCAGTTCGCACCAGTTTGGCAGAACCAGTATCTAATTTTTGGTGGCCCAGGCCCAGAACGGACTTCCAGAAGCGGCATCCACACAGAGAACCGTTTGTTCCTGTTATGTATCCAGGTGAAGAGAACCATACACACTTACATAGCAGTCACCACAAGGGGGCGTTGAACTGTAACTGTTTTGGCGGGAACCCAGTTTCGGCAGGAAACAGAGGTTCAAACGGATTGGCCAGCTGCTCACCTGGCCAGGTATAAAAAGGAGGGCAGGTAACCCCTATTCCCCAGTACAGTCACTTCCACCTAATAAAGATCTGCCATGCTGTACTCATCGTCTCGGCATCCTTCCTGCTCTCCAGAACCCACTACACAATAGTTCCCATATCTGAATCCCCCCACTGACCTCGGTCAAAGATAACATTACGGAAACAAGCTTAGCTAAATACTGAGAATGGATTAAAAGTGCCATAATTATTTCTACAGGCAAATGACAAAACAGCAAATTAGTTTTGTTTCAAAGATTTATACAGACATCCATCTTGTGAAATACAACCCTTGGCAACTCACAATAGTAAAAACGAAAAACACAGTGACACCAAAATGTCATTCTCTGGTCATGCAACAAGGTCACCCCGAGATTCCAGTCTCACCCTATCCCAGCATTGGGGGTGGTGGTGAGTGATCTCTTCTGTCACTTTCCAAAGTATTAAAAGTGTGGGGACCTATTGGATCCCAGGAGAAAATGCATTCCACAAAGCAAAAGTTGCCCTCAGAAAAGACCAACTTTCTATGTTCATCTTCTAGAGACAACATTTAAGGGGACACAGAGTGTAAAACCCTGGTGGAACAGGCAGATGCCTTCAGGGAGACATACTTGTTAATAAAAACTTAATGAAAGGTTTAAATTATAGATCCTTCACAATATAATTTTGGTGATTCATATGTACGTTGACTTATGGTATTTCCCCCAGTCCCACTATGTCGATATAAAAACATTACTGTGAAAATGTTGTGATGCAGTATTTATTAATTGATTGATTGATCAAATTACAAGGCTACCCATTGATGTAAGGAAACTCTGGCTGGCAAACATACAATATACACATCAACAGCTGTAAATACAGGTACTCCTCCAGTTTCAACCCTCCCCCAATTAATATCTCAAGAATACCCCCTCATACATCCACTCTGAACCCCAGAACTAAGGCCTAGCACCCACGCCTGAGTGAAGATCCAGGTTTTCCCAGTTTTCTGAATGGTCAGTAAAGTTGGGGTTGTATGTATCTCAGGTGAGACATTGTTCAATGAGGCAGGCACAGAATTCTCAGGCTCTTTACCTAAATGATGCTTTAAAAAGTATGTAGTTGGATGAAATTCAGTTAGTGCATGCTTGAGAAACCTATACGTTATCAAACACACACATACACACGCGCGCGCATACACACACACACACACACAGAGTGAGTGAGACAGAAATACTTTGTTTTTTCTTTTTTCATCTTCTGCTCTGCTGAAAGAGTTTAAAAAATAAAGAAATAAGAAAAAATGCCTTTGAAGCCCTCTCTTAAAGAGGCTTCTGTCTCAAGATTGCACATCATATGCTCTATCTCAACTTTGTCTGAAGTCCCCAAAGCCCCTTCAAAAGTCACATCTGCAATTTCCATTGTGACAGAATGTAGAAGTGCAGTGGAGGACACAGCTCTTGCATACCGTTAATTGAGAAATGGTTTATTTATTTATTTATTTATTTATTTATTTATTTATTTATTTATTTATTTATTTATTTATTTATTTATTAAATTTATATACCGCCCTTCTCCCGGAGGACTCAGGGCGGTGAACAGGGCATATAAATAGAAATACAAAAGTTAAAAAAGATTAAATAATTGCCCAATTAAAACAATCACAATGTAAAACCCATTAAAACCCTAACTGTCAGAATCCATTTATATCACATTTCATAATTGTATAGGTAGAACAACGTGCTATTTCTGGGGATTCTGCCATCTCTCCGAGGGGGGGGGAGAGGATGGTTACTAAAGCGATTTTCAAACAACAGGGGATGTTTTACTGGGGAAGGGAGGGGGGACAGACAGGTCTGGATTGTATCTTCATTTACAACTGAAAAGGAAAGCAATAACCATAAAACCAAGGAGAGTTCCCTTTCCCATGGAAGGACCTGACACCTAGCAACTGACGACAGCCTGACCAAATGGATGAGGGGAGGGGCTGGAATGGGAATGGTTTATATAGGATTGAAATGTAACTTTTCTCAGATTCTGTCTTGTATTCCCACAATCGATTCCATCCTAGTAAACATTTTCCTTTTGGACTAAACTTGCATCCAAGAGTTCTTATTTCCTAAGATGTGGATTGAGGTGGGTACTGACACTAACATTCCCCCAACAGGCCAGGCCAGCTTGTTCAAATAAATGGGTCTTTAGCCCGCGCCGGAAGGAGCGAAGATCCGGTGCCATCCGGAGCTCAACCGGCATTTGGTTCCATAAAGCCGGGACGCCCACAGAGAAGGCCCTCCCCCTGGGGGCCACCAGCTGGCATTCTCTGACCGGAGGCACCCTGAGGCACCCTCTCTGTGGGAACGCACAGGGCGGAGGGAAGTCGACGCCGGCAGCAGGTGGTCCCCGAGGTATCCCGGACCCATGCCATGTAAGGACTTAAAAACCATCACCAAGACCTTGAACCTCACCCGGAAGACAACTGGTAACCAATGCAGCTCGCGGAGCAAAGGTGTAACATGGGAGTACCGGGAAACTCCCAAGACAACTCTCGCGGCCGCATTCTGCACCAGTTGGAGCCTCCGAGTGGTCTTCAAGGGAAGCCCCATGTAAAGGGCGTTGCAGTAGCCCAGGCGAGAGGTCACGAGCGCATGAGTGACTGTACACAGGGCATCCCGGTCCAGATAGGGCCGCAACTGACGCACTCATTTGGTATGGTCATCCTCTTTTTCTTTGGATGGGATGGGCATGGAACAGTGATGGAAAAAGAGCACACTTCTCTAGCTAATCGCACCAGCCAAGTTAACCCTGGCAATCAATGGGGTGATAGATATTGTTAGAAATTGCCAGTGCGTGTTTGTGCATGTGTGAATGAAAAGTAAAGTTCCTCGAATAAATTGAAATTCATTACCTGGTTTCTCTATGAATATGCATGTAGTTGTCTTGCAGCAGTACAGAAGTTGTTTGCTTTCCTCTAAGGTTTATTCACATTGCAGTGCTGCTCAGTGTCAATTCAGTTCTCTTTTTCAAGATCAGCTGAGGCATAAACCAACTATGTGCTGCCTTTTCCTGTGACAATCATATTAATCAGATCTCATAAAATAAAATAAAATTATATACCATTTTTAAATGCCCTTCAACAAGTCAGTCAAAAACTAAGTGCAGTCCGAAAAAGTTATATCTCATTG
The DNA here is from genome assembly GCF_964194415.1 of Vipera berus. Lineage (NCBI taxonomy): Eukaryota > Metazoa > Chordata > Lepidosauria > Squamata > Viperidae > Vipera > Vipera berus. The sequence goes on along the minus strand of NC_138207.1, from coordinate 81,721,826 downwards.
TTTGATCTGGTCGTTGACTTAACCATAACCATATGGTTTAATTCATAACCCAAGAACTGTATCGGCCATTTTCTTAATTTATAATTTCTTAAATTAATTTTCCCATTTCTGGTTAGATAAAAGAAAAAAATGAATTGTGAGAATGGAAGGCTGGGAAAATGAAAAAAAACAAAACAAAAACAAAACTTTGCCAGCTGTGCAGTTGTAGGAAAAAAACATGAATCATGTCTAAATGTATAGATAACTGTTCATCCACTATTAGCAATTGTGGACATGTTGAAATATGGAAACAAAATAAGAATCTCAATCCACTGACTGACAGACATTTCCAGTACTACAATACTACTACTACTACTACTAATGCTACTACTACTACTACTAAAGTTGGGAAGGACCTTGGAGGTCATCTAGTCCAACCCCTTGCTCAAACAGGAAACCCTATACCATTTCAGACAAATGGCTGTCCAGTCTCTTCTTAAAAACTTCCAGTATTGGAGCATTCACTGCTTCTGGAGGCAGGTTGTTCCACTGGTTAATTGTTCTAACTGTCAAGAAATTTCTCCTTAGTTCTAGGTTGCTTCTCTCTTCGGTCAGTTTCCATCTGTTGCTTCTTGTCCTGTTCTGTACCAGCCTGCTACTGGCCCTGCAGAAAAGGCAGGGACAACCCCTTTTACAAGAAGGCAAGAGGCTGGAATTAAGCCTGCCAAATTTATTAACATAAAAACACAGAGCAAAGAGAGCAAACACGAACCATGAAACAGGAGCTTTTCAAGCGGTTGCCTTCAGCAAACCAGCCCTCCCACGCATTCCCCTTTTATACAGTTCAGGGCGTGGCTTCTCTCTGCCTCCTTCTGAGGTGCCCCATTGCCTTCCTCTGTTTACTCCTGATTGACTGCCTCCTGCGTCGGGCGTCCTTGAACAGGGCCAGCTGTGGGTCATCTTCATCCACGCTGTCAGGCTCACACAGCTGGGTCTCCGTCGTGACCAGGTGGGAGGGGCCTGGCTGAGGGCTCTGCGAAGCCTCAATATTATTCTCAGCCAGCTCTTCAACACCCCCCTCCTCCTCCTCTGAGTCGTCCGACCCAACTGCCGAACCCACAGGCTGACCCTGAATCACAACATGTCCTGCCTTCAGGCGCTTGATGATTAGGGGTCTGGAGGCTAAAACATATGAAGAACGGTTGCATGAATTGAGTATGTATAGTCTAGTATAAAGAAGGATTAGGGGTGACAGATAGCAGTGTTCCAGTATTTGAGGGACAGCCACAAAGAAGAGGGGGTCAACTTATTTTCCAAAGCACCAAAAGGCAAGACAAGAAGCAATGGATGGAAACTAAGCAAGGAGAGAAGCAACCTACAACTAAGAAGAAATTTCCTGACAATGAGAACAATCAACCAGTAGAATAGGTTGCACTCAAAAGTTGTGGGTGCTCCATCACTGAAATGCTATAGGGTCTCCTGCTCGAGCAGGAGGTTGGACTAGAAGACCTCCAAGATCCCTTCCAACTCTGATGTTCTATGTACAATACAATAGAAGTTGATAGAAGTGGGAGCTGAAAGTTTAAAACACAGACTTCTGAAACAGGCTTCTTCTATGCTGTACAATACTGTAGAGAATTCCTGCCTTCAGCCCTCTTTCTGTATGTTTTGCAAGCGAACGCACTATTTTTATATTGCAATTAAAATGTCAAGTTCGAAATGATCTCTTGGAAAAGTGCTAATTCATCAACTCTATTCTTTTTCCTTTTTTTTTCTTTGTAGGATGGTTATGCAAAAGTGCTTCCCAAGAGCACTGAGGCCTGATCAATGTATTCTGCATGCACTGGATCAAATCCTATCAAAGTGTTCTGAACCAATGAGCCCAAATTTACAATTCTGTAACTATTCTCTATATATTAGAAGTTAAAGGCAGCCAAAGTTTGTTCCATATTGTTTTGCCAAGAGTTAGGGATGTGATCAGGCACCCGGGCAATAGGTTCTTTTCGGATCAGAGACAACGAACACACCAGGGAATAGAACAGAGGAATGTTAAGCTTTATCAATAGCTGAAGCAATCAGATTTAAAAGCAAAACAAGAAAAAGCTTATATACCAAGCAAGATAATACCCAAATCTCTTACAGGCTGTCTGGAACTCCTTAATGACAACAGCAGAGATGCACCAAGGATGGCATGTTTCCACAGTAGCCAGTGCTAGGTTCCATGCAGAAACTCTTCACAAACAACAGCCCCAAGTTGTTGTTTTTTTAATCAAAATCTGGCACCATGACTGGTATGGTCAGGAGGCTGCAAGACTTGACCTTGAACTGGGTGGCCTATGACTTTGGGATGGGAATTGAAAGTCTGAGGCTTTCACAGTGGGAAAAGTGTTGAATCTATACAAAGATTCTGGACTCTGCCTTTTCTTTTGTTCAGCAAGTAAGATAGCTCAGAGTAAGGTCTAAACGTCTAGACCAGGGGTCCTCAACCTTGGCAACTTTAAGACTTGTGGACTTCAACTCCCAGAATTCCTCAGTCAGCAAAGCTGGCTGAGGTATTCTGGGAGTTGAAGTCCATGAGTCATAAAAGAGCCGAGGTTACCTACCCCTGTTCTAGACTTTAGTGGTAAGTGTAGGATCCATAACTCTGAATCCATAGCTTAAGGTCATTTTTCTTCAAGTACCCACTTTCTATAGCAGCCTTCAATCCAAACTTTTGGAGACCAAATAAATTTTTAACTTCTTCTCTCCTTAAATCCATCTGTACCCATCATTGGTGAAAAGTATACTGTGCCTTAAGGATATTTAAAGGCCACTTAAAAAAAGATGGAAAGATGCGAGCTATCCTCTATGGAGGAATAACTGGTGAAATCCCAGATCTTCCTGAGGTGGATAAATTAATTTCTTCCTTTACTTCTTTGATTACAGAAAAGACACTATCTACACATATTGATGATCGGAATGCTGTTATGGACTTTTTGCCTAAAAATGGGAAAAAATGAACTTGTGATTTAAAGCTTTGATGATTAGCAGAATAGATTATACAAAGATGAATATTATGATGTAACATTAGAGAGAGGTTACAATTCAATTGTACTTATAATTGCTATGAAGTAGATTTTGGTATTTCTATTTTTGTGTAACTTTTTTTTCTTTCCTTGCACTTTTTTTTACTTTTGCTTTGTTTTGTTTTCTCTTTTCCTCCTCACTTTATATTAGTTTGTATTAGTTTTTAATCTTCTATTTTAAATTTTTTAATAAAAATTATATGAATATTTAAAAACCACTTAAAACTTACGGGTTACTTAAGCCATTATAGGACTGCAATAATTATGCTACTGCGAACATATACAATAACCTCTGTATATTTTAATAAATGTCTTGTTTTGGTTTTTTGATATTGATTTGGACAAACCAATATAGGGAAAGGACTTTTCTTCCTATTGGTTAATGTACTGAAATACTCTATTTTGTGTTGTGAAGAAAGACTGATTAAAAGGGGAAAAAATCTTGGTTGCAGGGTGGAGAGGAGGAGGAGGAGAAAGGGGGAGAATTAGGAACAAATGAAAAAACTTGAAATTTGTGAAAAATATGTTTCTGTACTATTAAACTCTGTTACCATAATCTGAAAAAGAACAATTTTGGAATTATTGTTCAATCATTCTTTTTTTTTAGCTTTTTTAGCTTTTATAACTTTAACCCATTTTCAAATTTATAATCATTGAATGTTTGTTTTATCATGATGTAAGCTGCTCAGAGTCACCATAGATGCACGATGAGTGGCAAATAAATGTAATAAACAAACAAAACAAATAAATAATTGCAGAGGGTTGGGCTTGTAGCAGAAGTTCTCAGTTTTGTGTAAAAGAAGGGCTGAGATAGGATGAGCTTTTTCAAAATCTAGCTGAACAATTTCTGAAATACTACTTAGATATCGGGGCTTCCAGAAAGGAAAAAAAATAGCCTTTTAGCCTTTAGAATTTCAGCCATGCAGACATTGAACTGATAAGACAGAAGCCTTAACTACATGACTATGAATAATTTTACTGCTTTTCATTAAATTAAAGAAGTCAAGAGACTTCTCATGATTCTCCATTAGAGGTATTCCAGGGGTGTCAAACTCAATTTCATTGAGGGCCGCATCAGTATTGCAGTTACCCTCAGGGGGCCGGGTGGGTATGGCCAGGGTGGGCATGGCCTACAGGGTGGGCGTGGCTAGAGTGCGTATGGCCTACTGGGTGGGCGTGGCCAGCCCTACATCATTCGCATCAAGGGTGCCTATGGGGGCCCGGGCAGGAGTGGGACAGATCTGAGGGTCTCTGGCAGAAGGAGGGTCTCTGGGCCAGGGCCAAGGCAGTGGGGGCCGTTCCCTCACTGTTTCCAGGATGGCTTCACGGGCCGCATGAAACCACTTCGCGGGCCAGATCCGGCCCCCGGGCCTTTTGTTTGACATGTCTTAGGTATTCTGTTCTTAACAGTATCTAATATCACACTTTCATTAACAACAACAACAACGATGATGATGATGATGGAAGGGACCTTGGAGGTCATCTAGTCCAACCCCCTGCTCAGGTAGGAAACCCTGTACCATTTCAGACAAATGGCTATCCAGTCTCTTCTTTGGTTTTAACTTATAAGGTACAGATAAATATCCCTCTCCGTCTTTATCAAAGTTATAGCAGATGAGAGGTAGCGGAGATTTTTTCTTTCTTCGGGGCCATCCAAGCAATCATCAATCAAACCTCCTCCAACAGCACCATGAAAGATTTGATTCATTTGTTTTAGGTTTCAAAAAGAGCAACCAAATTAAAGAACAGATAAATAATTACCAGGATAGTAACACAGAGATTGCTGAAACATGTGCTGAAACATAGGGTTCTTCCAAAGTGGATAATTTTAATAATGAAGCACAGGGACTACTGTATATCAGGGGTCCCCAAACCCCCGGTCCGTAGACTGGTACTGGGCTGCGGCATGTTTTTTATGTAAATCAGGGCTAATAACATCCTCCTTTTCTCTTTGATATCAAGGGTCATCTGCCTGTTCAGTGGAGAAATTGCCAGTAATGCCTTCAAGCCGTACTAATATTCTACAACAGACATGTCAAACACAAGGCCCGGGGGCTGGATCCGGCCCGTGAAATGGTTTCATGTGGCCTGCGAAGCCATCCTGGAAACAGTGAGGGAACGGCCCCCACTGCCTTGGCCCAGAGACCCTCCTTCTGCCAGAGACCCTCAGATCTGTCCCACTCCTGCCCAGGCCCCCATAGGCACCCTTGATGCGAATGATGTAGAGCTGGCCATGCCCACCCAGTAGTCCATACACACTCTAGCCACGCCCAACCAGTAGGCCACGCCCACCCTGGCCATACCCACCCGGCCCCCTGAGGGCAATGCTGATGTGGCTCTCAATGAAATTGAATTTGACACCCCTGTTCTACAACAACAGAGTGGGAAGGGACCTTGGAGGTCATCTAGTCCAACCCTCTGCTCACGCAGTCTCTTCTTAAAAGCATCCACTGATGGGGAACCCACAACTTCCAAGGTATTTATTCCGCTGGTTGATTGTTCTCATTGTTAGGAATTTTCTCCCTAGTTCTAGGTTACTTCTCTCCCTAATTGGTTTCTTGTCTTGCCTTCTAGTGCTTTGGAAAATAGGTTGACCCCTTTGTCTTTGTGGCAGCCCCTCAAATATTGGTACACTGCTACCATGTCACCCCTAGTCCTTCTTTTCATTAGACTAGGTATACCTAGTCTAGTATAACATATTAAGAATGATTCCTGCAATCGTTTTTCATATGTTATAGCTTCAAGGCCCTTAATCACCTTTGTTGCTTTTCTCTGAATTCTTTCCAAAATCTCTGTATCTTGAGATTTCAATATTCTCTTGAAAAATGTTGGCAGGATTAGCTGAATGGGATAACTTTTAACCAAGTTATTATGAACATCAAAACAAGTGGAAAAGAGTTTATGTAGGTTTGGTGTACTGCAGGAGGAGAGCCAGTAAATTCCACATTGTGTCACATAGCCGATGTGCAACTGATAACTAGGAAATGGGTGATGTAAAAAAATATATATCTTGGAACATCTTTTTTTTATTACTGCTTTAGAATAAGTGCATCTTATCTCTGATTGTTTATGGGTGACATATCCGTGATTGTGTGTAGACGTGTTGAATGACATGTGTTCCAGTTCACTTGAAACAGATTTGTATCTGCTGCTTTGATTGACATAAAGATAATTAGGATCGTAGTTCATGGAAATAACAATGCAGCTGGTATTTCACCGTAACTATTTTTGCTTCTTAAAAAAACAACAACTTTCATGCTTTGTTATCAGTAATTCCCTGTGAAAGCAGTGTGGTTATGAAGCAGCAGTAATGAATTTATTTTGCTTATTAGAGCCCTTTGAACATCATTCCCTTAATTTAAACTTGGAGATAAAGTTTAAGGTTGTAAAATTGCCATCTGCGTAGGCTGAGGTTTTAATCTTACTGGTATAAGAATACAAACTTTTGGGGGTCATATGATGAATTGTTTTGTTATTTGAACACAGTGCAAATCAGAAAGCGGGGAACCAGCTTTTCACATTCTTGATTTTCAATTCTCAGTGGATTTCTACCCCTTGATTTATTGTTCAGTTTGAATTTTAGAGTTGCTGGGAGATAAAATGATCCTGAGGAATAAGCATGAAACATGAAGGTCTTTTTCATTAAAGATGAGAAAAACCTTTTTTTCTCTTTTGCTTCCAGCCTGTTTCCACACCACTGATATTAGACTTTCATGTTGTTATGCACCCATCCACACATACTTTTTAGCAATGATTTACACCATATTTCCATTGTTTGTCTATGTGCATAATTGTGCTCCCAACATTTTGACTGTTTAATATTATGATTCTAACTGAATGGGGAATGAATTTTATTGATTTGGGACAGAGGTGCTTAGCAACTCCAAATCTTAAACTAATGTTGTTTAGTCCATATTTATCCTAACAACAAAAATACACAATAGTCATGATAATTGCTTGGTTCAGTCCTAAAGTTAAAATATACATAATCTTTAATACTTTATGGTTGAAGTTTGGAGTGTTTCAGTCTTACTTGTTGCTTTTCTCCTGTATTCTTCTCCAGCAGTGCTATAAAAATAAGATTAAAACTATCTGCATTTAAAATAAATTAAAATCCTCTGGAGCATCCAGTCTTTAAGAACAGTGGTTAGTTTAAACTGAGATTTGATTACAAGCCTCCATAATTTTATTCATGATTGTTTAGTTGAAACCTCCCAATTTCAGATGGAACAGGGCACACAATTTTGTGAAAAAGTGTGTACAGCCATGTCAGAAGAAAGTGAGCCAAGGCAGCCTGTGATTCACTCAACCAGAGCTAAATTTAATTATGGTTTAAAACAGTGTTCCACATCTGGAACTCTTCAGATAATGGGCTCAGAAAGTCCATGAGGACCAATCAGTGTGGCCAGTGATCAGGGATGAAAGAGTTGCTGTTCAAAACATTCCCAGAACATTAGTTTGAGGGACAATTGGTGTAGATCTTTATGTCAGGAAATCTGTATTTTCTATACAGTATGTGCAAAGTTGCGAAGAGCAAGGGGAAAAAAAATCAGAAGGTGATGGCAGAACAGGAAGCTTGAATTCATCTAGAAGGAATTTCCAGTATAATATTAAGGCATAGTAACAGCTTGAGTTCAAAGTTTGTGTTGAGGTTTTAATCATCCAATGGGAAATTTCATTGCGTTTTTAGAATTCTCTCTCAACAGGGAAGTCAAGCTTATAAAAATGATTTATGGAATAGTTACATAGATACATTATTTTATTCAGACTAGATTCTTCTGGAATCTATTGCAGCAACTGTATACTGTATAAAGGTAAAGGTAAAGGTTCCCCCGCACGTGCGTGCTAGTCGTTTCCGACTCTAGGGGCCGATGCTCATCTCCATTTCAAAGCCGAAGAGCCAGCGCTTCTCTGAGGACGTCTCCGTGGTCATGTGGCCGGCATGACTAGACGCCAAAGGCGCACGGAACGTTGTTACCTTCCCACCGGAGTGGTCCCTATTTTTCTACTTGCATTTTTATGTGCTTTCAAACTGCTAGGTTAGCAGAAGCTGGGACGAGTAACAGGTGCTCACTCTGTTATGCGGCACTCGGGATTCGACCCGCCAAACTGCCGACCTTCTGATCGACAAGCTCAGCGTCCTAACCCACTGAGCCACCGCGTCCCTGTATACTGTATACCTGGGATTAAATTCTCTATGTATGAAGCATTTTAACGGGTGACACCACTACTGGGCTTCTGAAATTACAAATGACATGATCATAGTTACTGGTTGCTTTACTTCAGTTGATGAATCTTTTTTAGTTGCATCTCTCACTATTTTCCCTTTCTTGAGCTCTTTCCTGTTCCTGTTTATTTGCTCAAGCTTTGAATGGATGCTTTGTTTATCAGATCATAGGTACAAAGATGCTTTTTGATGCTGCTTTAGCAAACAACAGAGGCCCCTCACTTTTAAAAGCAAAGTGCTCTTGTTGCTTCACTTTGCCTTGTTTTTGTCCCTTTCTGCACAAGGAGAAGTGCTTCATCAAAGGAATTATGTTGATTGCCATCCTTGTTGAGAAGGAGAATTTCATTGACTTCCAAAGTACTTTTGCAGGAAGAAGCCATGCCACATCACCTGTGCTTAGAAATTATACATATGCAAAATAGACAGCCCGTGCCCTACTGGGTTATCATTTCAGAGTCATAAACAGAGAAATAGAATGACCAGGAGAGGGCAAAAAACCAGTGGGAAGAGGAGCTACTTCTGACTTCCTGCTGACTTCCCCACTGAATTTCCTAGTGGGAAAGGAGCAACAGAAATCTTTCTTCCCCCCTCCCTCCCGCCCTTCCTTCCTTCCTCACTCTGTTCCTTTCTTCCTCCCTCCCTCCTTCCTCCCTCCATCTTTCCCTCCCTCCTTCCCTCCTTTCCTTCCTCCCTCCCTCCCTCCCTTCCTTCCTTCCCTCCTTCCCTCCTTTCCTTCCTTCCTTCCTTCCTTCCTTCCTTCCTTCCTTCTTCCCTCCCTCCCTCCCTCCCTCCCTCCCTCCCTCCCTCCCTCCCTCCCTTCCTTCCTTCCTTCCTTCCTTCCTTCCTTCCTTCCTTCCTTCCTTCCTTTGTTTAGATCTTTAATCCTAATTTCAACATTGCTTATTTTACCATTAAAAAATTGGCTCCCTTAAAAGTACAGTAATGTATATAAATCTATATTGTCTGACAGGGACAATTGGAAATCTTATTCTTATGACTGCAAAGTTTATGCTTTGAAAAATACTTTTCTTTAAAAAAACGTAAATCCAGTGAATCAGATTGATTATTATTATTGTTGTTGTTTAAAATTGTTGTGGGAGATGTCCAGATTTTGGTAAAAGATGGGTGCCAATATAAATATTTTAAGTAAATAAGTAAATAAATAAATAGAAATAAGTTAATTTCAGTCAGGAAGCTTGTGCCTAATACATTTTTGATTAGAGGTTTTTTTTAAGTATCTAATGAAGTTCAAGATCCCATCTTTTTATTTACCTACTTAGCAATTTTGACATGACAGTTTATATTATTTGTGAATCACATTAGATATTTTAGAATAATTAAATGTTGTATGTTAAAGTGAGACCTTAATGTAAATTGACAAACAGTGCTGCTAATTCATTACTCCTCTTCTAGCAAAACAAATACTCTAATGCAGATTGTTTTTTTTTTCTAATGGAGATGAAGTGGCAGAAACATTTTGTTCATCCACACAACTTGTTTTGCCATGCTTTCATCCTTCCCTGGAGTAAGGAGAAGTTCCCACCACAAAATTTAGCAATAGCAATAGTGTTTAGACTTATATCCCACCCCATAGTGCTTTACAGCACTCTCTGGGTTGTTCACAGTGTCAGCATATTGTTCCCAACAATCTGGGTCCTTATTTTACCAACTTGGAAGGATGGAAGGCTGAGTCAGCCTTGTGCCCATCAGGACTGAACTCCGGGCTGTGGGCAGAGTTAGCCTGCAATACTGCACTCTAACCACTGTGCCACCAGGGCTCTTCAAAATTTACCGTGCAACTGGAATGAAACTATGCGGTGCAGTTGCTGTTGCCAATAGAGTTGTACCATTTGATGATGTAAAGGCAATTACTGGTAATTTTCCTGGCTGATATTGGAATGTCACCAATCAAGCAAAAAGCTATGACTGTATAATATATAGATTGTGTGCTGGGCTGAAGCTTGCATAGTGGAGTATCTGCTGATTACTTTTCCATTCCTTTCCACTGTTTCAACACGGTTGAATTCTCATAAAGTTCTCTGTGTACATGACACTGTTTTAATCCAGGAATAAATCCTGGAGAGTAGATGTTTTCTCAGCAAATAAAATGATATTTAAAACAGATCCTTCAAGTAGGATGGTCCATCTTAGTATTTATCTTGATTCCTTAGAAAAGATTGCAGCATAAGAGGAAGGGAGGTCAGCCACTAAAATCAAGAGTGGCACCAAAACAGGAAGCATTAGGATTAGAATTAGTATACTATATGGAATTAGAAGGGACGCGGTGGCTCAGTGGGTTAGGACGCTGAGCTTGTCGATCAGAAGGTCGGCAGTTTGGCGGGTCGAATCCCGAGTGCCGCGTAACAGAGTGAGCGCCTGTTACTCGTCCCAGCTTCTGCCAACCTAGCAGTTCGAAAGCACGTAAAAATGCAAGTAGAAAAATAGGGACCACTACGGTGGGAAGGTAACAGCGTTCCGTGCACCTTTGGCGTCTAGTCATGCCGGCCACATGACTACGGAGACGTCCTCGGACAAGCGCTGGCTCTTCGGCTTTGAAACAGAGATGAGCACTGGCCCCTAGAGTCGGAAATGACTAGCACGCATGTGCGGGGGAACCTTTACCTTTACCTTTACTATATGGAATTAGGAGCACAGGAAGCTACTTTTTCAGATTAAAATACCATTTATATTTTATGCTGCTAAATCATCACACAATTTATTTGTTTTTAGTTTGCCAAGTTGTATGAGTTCCATTATTGTGGTCTATCAATATTATTCATAGCATAGTAGGCTATGTGAATACAGCCATTTACGATTTATTCTACAGTTATGTAAACTATGCCACAAAAAAGAGGGAGTTAATCTCTTCTCCAAAGAACCTGAAGGAAGAATAGAAGCAATGGATAGAAACTAATCAAGAAGAGAACCAAGAAATGGCATGGGGTCTCCTGCTTGAGTAGAGAGTTGTGCTAGAAGACCTTCAAGGTCCCAATTCTTATTATTCTGTATGGTTTAGTAAGATATATTATTTACATTAGCAACTTAATGTATATTCCCAGCTTATTTTCCCTCTGGAGTTTGGTTGTCAGTGACTCTCTGTGGTGTTTCACTGTGAAGACTCCCCCGGACTCTTCCCCAGATCTTTAGATGTCAGCTCGTGGGAGGATGAACCAGTTCTGTACATGTCAGGAGGGGAGTTGGTCAGTGGCTCTGAGCAGCCATCTGAGAATGATTTGGCTGAAGCACAGCTGTAGCAGGACAGTCCTGAGGTGTCAGATGGGGAAAGCATGTATCTGCAGCTGGTCAGGTATGAAGAAAAGGAACTGCCTTCTGCACATGATCCAAGAACATGTAGGGCAGAGAAAAGGCAGGAGCAGAGAAGGCCAGCCAGATTACTTGTGAGGAAAAAGCCTCACCCTTTTTGATGGGCTGCATCAGAAGCTGGCTATTTAGCACAGCAGACAGATGGAGGTGATGCTGGGAACAACGTGTTCATTTCCTAGTGGTGTGTTTTCTGATCTTTGTGATTCCTGCCTCACTTTTGATTGATACCGTGCCTTGACGTAGATCAGGGAGGTCAAACTGCCAGCCCACAGGCCAGTTGAATCATGTGGAGGCTGTGCCCACCCCAGCTCTGGCAATGCGAAAAAAATTGTGATACGTCATGACGTGTCATGTGACGTGGCGAGTTTGACACCTGTGACTTAGATCGTGCCTTGTGAACCCTCTTGTATTGTGGATTTAATTTTGTCTGGTGGGTTTATTTTGATTGGGAAACTTTCAAGTGACTCATTGGCCATTGCTCTGTGGACTAGCATTGGTCTGCTTGTGGCTGGACTTAATTGGGACAGTTCTGGGTTTTTGGTGAAGGAAATTGCTGGAGAATATTCACAAACTCACTAAACCACAATTATGTGTGTGACAGACTGAGTGGGACAGCACATTCACTGAGGTTTTTTCCCCAGCATCTTCTGTCTGATCCGTTTAAACATGAGATTTGACTGAACCTAATACTTTATTCAAGCAAAACACGTGTTTTTCTATGGTTCTTCCACAAATGCGGTTTTTGCCCACTGCTGCATTCAAATATAATTTTGTGGCACACACATTTAAGTGGCTCTGGATATGAATTTTCCCGAGTTTGTAGCAGATGGTTTGAGGCAAGAGGATTAAATCAATGGGGAAAAAATGCAAACTTCACAAAAACACATCCTGCTCCTATTTCTTTAAAAAGAACGACACAAATTAAACTGTGCTCTACTGTGTTGTATTAAAAATTCATAGAAGCCATGTGGCGTTTGAGTATGACTGCCAGAATTTTCAAAGGATTCCTAAGAAGTGTTAAGAACTCCAGATTATGCCACTTTTTACTGACCCTGGTTTAAAAGTCTCTCGGTGTGTTTTAAAAAGGCTTGTCAGATTTTTTTTCCCTTACACAGGACATAAGTCCCTCTTTTTTTAAAAGAAAGGAAACAAGTTGGTTGAATATGCCTAACTGGGTTACTGTAACCTGTTTTAGTGATGTCTGAGAACTAATTCATGGACGTATCCCATGAAAACTACCATTGTCATATATCAGTTTAGTCATATCAAATGGCCATCATGTTAATCTGTTATGTACTCAGCTTTTTAGTGCAAATTCTGAACTGCAGGAACTGTTTATAACTCTATTTGCAACAGTAACCACAGCATACAGTTCTTTATACACCTTCATGTGGTGATATTATTCCATTCTCATCTAAACAGATTGGGTAATCAACCTTACATATTGTTGACATCAATTTCTCTGTTAATCTAATTTTTTTAAAAAATCCCATTTATATCCCGCCCTTCTCCGAAGACTCAGGGCGGCTTACAATTTTAAGCACAAACCAATGTGCTTAGCAATAGCCTTCATTCTATGTATATGTCTGCTTATTAGGGCTTTCGCCCCCCCCAAGCGGCATTATTACAAAGTCAGCTTATTGCTCACAACAATCTGGGTCCTCATTTTACCTACCTCGGAAGGATGGAAGGCTGAGTCAACCTTGAGCCTGGTGGGACGCGAACCTGCACTAACTGCAGGCAGCTGGTGTTACTTAAGGAGGCATTAGCCCACTGCTCCACCAAGGCTCTTACCATTTGATAAATTTACAATTCTGTGCCTTTTGGTTTAGAGATCATAGGACAACTATTGCTGAAAAGGAAAACCACCAGCAAGTGAGATAAGGTACTTCTTGGACAACAATAGAGTTTTGCTAAAGATAAGGACTTTATAGACTTGATATTATAGATATCAAGGAAAGAAAGGCAAGAACAATAAGAGCGTATGATTAAAATCACCACCCACCACTACCATCTTCCCAACTGTTTTCATGGCCAGTGTGAAGTTTTGCCCTGGAGGATTAATTTTTTTTTCTCATACAGACTCTCCTCCTGTGCACAGGGTAGCCAAATTTCTCAAGGCTAGGCCTGAGGCAAACTGGGATAGCCATGTACTCTTGTTTTTGCAATGCATTTGAAAGAAAAGTGGCTATAAATTATAAGTCAAAAATTCCTTTCCTTTTTCTTTTAAAAGATCCATTTGTTGTTTTTAAGGTTTGTCGATTTAATTGGGATAATTTTATTCGAACTCCTCCCTCCATATAGATTCCTCTGGGAGGAAAAGCTACGTAGAAAATAAATAAAATAATTAATTCATAATACCTCTTTTTGGTTTCTGGATCCTTAGTCTAGTCTAGAGCATTAGCCCCAGCCAAGAACAGATAGAAACAGAGGGAAAACTTAAATATACTGAAGCCAATGTTCCCATTGTCTGATTGTGAATTAAATATATGGCAGTCCCATATGTCAAGGGTATTAGAAAACATACTTGCAATAGGCAACAATTTTCTTCCAACATGTTAATTAGATGTGGTTCGGTAACTGCTGGATTCATTAAGTTTATAGGTAATTGAAACTAAATAGAGATCGCGAACCTTGAAAGTTCTCTTTCGATTAAGGAGTAGCCATCAATTGTGAAAGCAAATTCTGTTCTTTTTTCTGGGGAAAGTTATTGCTCATGTTAGTCTCGGAGAATGGCAAATGCCCTCCGGCATCCAATAAGCCTCTTCTTTCTTTCTTTCTGTTTCAGAATAAAATTCAACCCTGCATGATTGGGTAGCCAGAAGGCCTGGAGGGAGAGATAGAAATTGCTTCCCTTCCGGATCACGAGCTGTTTTCAGATCTAATTTTCTATCGATACAATCAGATTGAGTTCCTGAAGAATGTGAGAACAAGGAAAAATACATTATAAAAAGTCATCATTTTCCATGGTGGGTTTTTTTTTGTGCTGAAAATAAAGGCCAAACTGAAGGAGGAACAAGCAGGAGGAGGAAGATGGTTCACTGTAACAATTCCGCTTTTATTCATTTCTTTCTTCTTTTCAAAGATAGCTGTGCCTGTTATCAAGCTCTTATTTTAAATTAATTTCTGCTTGATCAGGCAGTCATTTGTTTCCCTTAAAAGCTGAGCCCATTGTTAATCAGATGTATAGTGCTGGTAAATGTATTTAAATGAAATAAATAAGGCTCTCCTATTAATGAAATAACTTCGTTAAACTTCAAAGACAGAGTACAGCAATGTGTATTCCTCCAGATCCATCAATCTAGGATTGCCATCATCCTTGGTTGAATTAGAATAGAATAGAATAATGGAAGCGACCTTGTAGGAGGTCCTACACTAGGTCCTACACAAGCAGGAGACCTACACTATTTCTGACAGATGGCAATCCGGTCTCTTCTTCAAAGCTTCCAGTGATGAAGCTCCCACAGCATCTGAAGGATCTTGACTTAATCCCTCTGTTAATACAATTTAGGATTGCATTGGATGATGCAATTAACTAGGATGATGGTAGCAGGAGTTCAGGAAAATATCTGGATGAGTACATGTCAGTCGTTTCTGCTGCAATAGACATTGCAGATTTCATTCTTCTTTCCTCTTGCTTCCTTTTTTTCATTTGTTGTTCTGGATATGTCACATGAATGAAGTCTTCAAATGTTTCATTAATACTTTCAGCAACTTTTATTAATCTTTATACTCAGTCATATATTCCAGATGTATCTTTTGGCAGATCTGCTGCAACATCTCATTGTATAACTATACTTTCATGAGCTTCCTTATTTTCTTTATTTGTGACAAGATGTCTTAGCAGATCACTGTACAAAGGAGGATTTTGAATCATTGTAGCTCAGCCATAAGACTGTCAGCTCAGCACAAGTTATACTGTCAAGGACAAGGATATTCATAACTTCAGCAATTGCATTACAAATGTCAGAAACTTCAAAACATATGACTTTCTGACTAGCAATGCAACTTTCCCATCAGGCATCTGGTGGCAATTTCATGTTTCATAAATGCAGTCACAATATTCCATATTTTAGCTGAAGAAGCAAAACAATAATAAACTGCATCATTTTCCAAAATAAGTTGATGCAAGATTTAGCTGTATTACATAAAACCAAGTTTAAGTTGCAACATCAATAGGGGATATAAATGATTAGAATTTATAAAAGTCTGTAGGGTCCTTGATGCTCTCTGAGCTTGGTTGTTTTCTTGCAGAAGTTTCATTAACAAACTAGTAACTTCATCAGTCTCAGAAAGAAGTGGGGTTTGCATTCATTTTATATCTTAGTGGCTTGTTAGTGTTGGTGGGAGTGATCTTGGCAGTTTCTTGATTGTGCTGTTGTTTACTGCTAGCTTGTTTGTCTGAGTTTTGAATCCTTTATAAAAGTCTCATTGCAAACCAATATGCTTTTTGTTTATCATGAACTACTACCATGTCCTTGACTCATAAAAATAACTTTATTTTGTTAGTCTAGTACCACTAGAAGTTCTGATATTTATATATCCTACAAAATAGGAATGGTGACACAGTTGGTTAAGTGCGGTATTGCAGGCAAACTCTGCCCACAGCTTGTAGTTCGATCCTAATGGGGCTCAAGATTGACTCAGCCTTCTGTCCTTCTGAGGTCAATAAAATGAGGATCCAGATTGTTGGGGGCAATATACAAATATTGCTGATGTTGTAAACCATCTAGAGAGTGGGTAAAGTACTATGGTGTGGTATATAAATCTAAATACTATTACTATTGCTACAAAGTGCTTTTTAGCCACAAGTTCATTATCTTCAGCGTTGACCACTCTTAGTATAATTTATTTATTTATTTAATTTATTTATTTATTTTATTAAATTTATATACCGCCCTATTCCCATAGGACTCAATTGCCATCTGCCATCTGCCATTGTGATTTCAGTCTGGGATACAGTCAAAGAACGTAGAGTAGAGCAAGATTCTCCAAAGTGGTCAATATCAAACCCCAGGAGTCAATGGGACTATCCATTACTGTTGTTTTTATTATTATTCATAATAACATTATTTGAAATAGTAGTCATTAAATTATTTTCACACAATAAAAGTTGGATGATTAGTCTGAAATTTTATGAAGGGGGAAATGAGCCTGGGGAGGCTACAAATATGCTCAACATTTTCCTGAATAACAAATCATTACATTTATAAATGTCTTCATTTTGATGTGCCTGATGTTTCCTGTTCTAAGCTAGACATATTTAGGGGAGAAAGCCACCAAATTGTTCACGCTAGATTTCCTTTTTTGTTTGGGGAAATTCTGCTAAAATTGGAAACCCCATCAGATGCAGAGGTCTGGGCTAGTTCTCAACTGGGCATTCCTAAAGCCATCAGTATTTGCAGTCTGTTTGAAAGAATAAACTTATCCACAACTGACTACGTTGACAAATGATATTATATTTCTCTTAATTTACTGGTTCTTGTAAGTAATACGGATCTCTCGTACACATTTTTTAAATGGTATGTTGATTACATCTATCTATCTATCTATCTATCTATCTATCTATCTTCAAAAAATTACGGTAAATGTAATAATCAATTTGAGTCATTTTTCCATACCTAGTATCAATGTAATGAATCCTGAAATTTTGGGAGATGATGTGTCATAGAATGAAACATTAAATATTGACTTTCCCTTTCTGCCAGCATTTTCTCTGTTATATACCACTAAGCCTTATATTTCTACAAAGTATAGCAGTTTACTTTGTTCACAACAATACCTGCTAGGATACTTGGTATGTAGAAAAACAGGAATCTCAGAATGTTTCTTTCCACATAAGAAATTTATATACATGACAGAAAGCCACAGTATGAACTAGGCAAAGCAACTGGATCCAGGTTGGCAAAGATGTGTGACAAGGCTGCATACTATTTTCTTATTTATTTCACTTATATTCTGAATATATATTAAGAGAAGATGGATTAGAAGAAAGTGAGCATAGATTTCTGCTAAAAAATGGGTTTATTTTAACAAATCAAAACTTAAAGCATTGAATTATGTCTCATTGACCCTAAATTTAAGGATGAATTATTTATTTCAGATTATCTTCTATTCTTATTTGATGTTGTTGTTAATGGGCTGGATTAATAGGGGGGCTGTGAATTCTAGTTTTCCTTTAGTGATAAAAGCCAGTGTGTAACTTTGGATAGTAATTCTCTTTTAACTCAACCTACTTTACAGGGTTATAATTGTGGGAAAATCAGAGGAAGCATTATATTCATCACATCAAGCTGTTCAAAAATAAAGGTGGACAATAATCTAATAATATTCTTGCAATCATTTTTCATCGGCTGATATGAATTAGATTTTTCTGTCTGTATTTATTATTTTTAATATTGTGAGCTACCCAGACTCATGTATATGAGATGGGTAGACACGCAACTCAACTCAACCCAACCCAACCCACTAATGAATTTTATAAATAGTTAAATAATAGGTAAAGATTATTATTTTAAAAC
This sequence comes from Vipera berus, assembly GCF_964194415.1. Classification (NCBI taxonomy): domain Eukaryota; kingdom Metazoa; phylum Chordata; class Lepidosauria; order Squamata; family Viperidae; genus Vipera; species Vipera berus. The sequence continues at coordinate 81,703,710 of NC_138207.1, read as the reverse complement.
AATAATAGTAATCAGTATATGTTGTCTTATTATGGACAATAGTGTCAAATTAACGTTCGTTGTTATAATGCATGTTAGAATAATAGAGGATGTTTTTCCTTCACATTTTGAAAATCTGATCTAATTTTTACTTTTTGTAAATCTCACTTGCTATTTCTTTTTTATTGTTTTCCTTGCTTGGTTCTAGTTTTAAATATCTTTAACAATAAATAAAATGTTATCCTTAAAATAAGAGAGGACCTCAAGATTTTAAGACCATTTCTTCCAGCAAATATATCTGCAAATCATATAAAAGAAATGGTGGTAATTGTTAACTCTGGGTAAAAAAAAGTCAATTAGCTTCTCTGACTTTATTAACATAGAAAAGAAATTCTGGACAAGGCCAAATAATTGTGAAAAATAAACACAGAAAAAACCCAACAGACACATTTTTATTAGATGAGCCAAACCAAATAGCAAAAGAATGTGAGCAATATGTCAAGGTCTTTATATATTTCTATGCCATTGTAATTGGAAAGGCTTATAAAAATGAGATAAGAATTAACAGGGTTCTATGAAGACTGGATTCAGAAGTGATTGATCCAATTTCTGAGCTGATCTGACAATCCAAATGAAACTTCCAATTTGGGTTGAGTCAACAACTCAGGCAATTTGGAAGGGGCATGTGCATGTGACTCAAAGCAAAGCATGGAAGTGAATCAATTAAATTCATCAAGTTGATTGAAATAATTGAGTAATGGTGTATTGAAAATCCAAATTGAACTGACAGTTTGAAATGGTTTGGAGCCAATCTGTACCCTCTAATAAAGAATCTGCATTATTGACTTTGGAAAAGTTGTTATGTGCATGATGGCAAAATTTCAGTCTGGATTACTAAGTGGACTATATACAGTAGCTTCATCATTGGGAATGTGATAGATTTGAAGTAAATGTGTTTTCAAAAGGAAGGATGTAAAAATTACAAATGGAAAATTACAAAGGAAAGAATTAACTCTCTGTCTATATTGCACAGCGTCATCCAATTGACAACACACTTAAATGTTCTTTCAGATGGAGATGGCATAGTCATGTAATGAAATGTGAAGGATCATTCAAGAAATGATGGGAAAAAAATCTCCTCCCAAATTGTCACTTACCCTGACAATTATCCTTCATGTTCACTGATGATATACAAACAGCATTTGAATTAGTGAGGGACGCAGTTTCTACCCCAAATGTAAGAAGGGATGTGTGGGCTTCCTTGGTTAGAACAACAACTCCCAAGCTGAAAAAAATAATATTTGGTTTGAATTATATGTTGGTGGTGAGCATATAATTGATATATGACCTCTGATTGCCCTTAATTTTGTGTGTCAGGTCTTCCAAGATTGTCCATGGAATTACTTTGGTTAATTAGTTTTGCACTTGCTATTATTTATTTATTTGTATCCTGCCTTCATTATTTTTACAAATAACTCAAGGTGGTGAACATATCCAACACACCTTCCTCCTTAATCATTAGATCAAACTGGCTCTCATGCAGATGTAGCTTTTGGCTAGTATAAAGGAATAATTATAAAATAAGTGGATAGACTGATAAACTCACAGTCTACAGCAGTGACTTTGCCAAGATGGGTTTATTCATTGCTCTACGCCATTACACATACATGGAAGCCTTCTAAGAATATAGACCTAATTTAGCAGCTCTGTTTCCATATGGATGATGTGAAGGAAGGAAAGGCCACATGGTCGTGCTGACTATAATATATAATCATATGCTGGCTGAGTTCATGCATAACAGTTTGCTAGGATTTTTTAAACCATGCTTTGTTAGCTAACCAGAAGGTCCTGTTTCACCTGCAGTAGTGACTTAAAATGTTTGAGGTCACATATGGCTTATGGTTTTTTACCCAATCTATCCTGATATTTCTAAAGAAGCTGTTACCTTTTCTTCTTTTGGGGCAGTTTTCTTTTAAAGCACGTAACATCTCCCAAAAAATTAGATCACAATTCATGGCTGTTTTTTCTGACATCCTGCTAATTGGATTGGATTGCTGCCATAACTAGAGCTGGATTGTCGAAACTAAAGATGGTGAAAAGGACTGTTTTTCTTCTATTTCTCCCACAGTCAAAATAGACTTTGATTTCTAGGGTGGTTTGAAAGTAAGACCAATTTCTTGTGGACAGTAGAGAATCAAAGCAGCACCGAAATACAAAGAGAATTATTTTTCGGATATAATTCACAATGCGGATGAAAAAGCAGTCAGCCGTTCTGAAATATTAACAAGGTGTTTACAACTTGGAAGATGTTAAAAGACTTTCTATTGGTTTTGTTATCGCAGTGAGGTGAAAAAGAAAGATCTTGCCAACAGTCCAAGAAAAGTGGTAGGAGAGATCTGCTAGATTGACTGTTGCTTCAAGCCAAGAAGCAAGTAATCATATCTGCTGCTAATCATCTTGCATGACTTTTGAAGGAGTGTACATCCAATAATAAAAAAGTGACTGGTAGATGCACTTGACTCAAGATGAGTTGGACCAGTGGTTTGGCTCAACTGACATGATCTTGCTTGGGTTTCTGAGAAGTGCAAGGGTTAACAATAGAAGAAAATATTTGTATATCAGGTGTAATGTATTGGGCTTTGTCTTGCTAAAGGAATATCACATGGGGTTAATTGCTGGAAGGTTGCTCAAGCAGGGAAGCTGGCTAACGGTTCCCAGCTCCTCAGACAACCCGTCTCCAGCACCGCCATTGGCTGCCTCTAGGGCGGCAATAAGTTGCTTTAAACCTATTGGCCGCTGCCTAGAGGCCAGGGTATAAATTGCTGCATTCGCAGCCCTGTTTCTCAGTTCAGTTTCTGCAACTAAATAAACAATGATCTTTGCTGAACTCACTGGCCCTCGTCTCGTCAATCAAGCAACGAACCCAGTATCTAACATCAGGGTTAAACTGTTAGGTGTTTGGGCTCTCTGAGCTTGGTAGTTTTCTTGCAGCATTTCATTAACAAACTAGGTAACATCATCAGTGTACCTAGTATTAATTATGTTACCTAGTTTGGTAATGAAATGTGTGCAAGAAAACTTCCAAGCTCAGAGAGCACCGAGGACCCCACAATGTAAGAGCTGTTGCACCGAAATATTTAGAAAGCACAGCTTGTGGAAAAGAGACTAGGTTTCTGTTAACAAAGAGGGGGAAAAATGAGGGAATGATTAGATGGTGTTGAACGGGAACTCTAAAAGGGCCAACTACTATTGGGGACATTGTGGAAGGAAACTGGAAGGTTGTTGAGACACAGACTCTTAATATTTTTATTTTTATACAATCCAACTTTCCTCAGAGAGCTCAGACTGCATCCTGGCAGGATGGGAAAGCAGGACTTCTCTCATTTTAGCCTCTCAACAAAAATTCTGCAAGGAAGATTGGATTGAGAAGAGGGTGACCCAACAGGACCCAGTGTGTAAGAGATCTGTGTGAGACCTTGAACTTGGATCTTGTTCTTTACCAGCCTGCTACCGGCCCTGCAGAAAAGGCAGGGACAACCACTTTTACAAGAAGGCAAGAGGCTGGAATTAAGCCTGCCAAATTTATGAATACAAAAACAAACAGAACAAGACATGAACCAAGAAACAGGAGCTTTTCAAGCGGTTGCCTTCAGCAAACCAGCCCTCCCATGCATTCCCCTTTTATACAGTTCAGGGCGTGGCTTCTCTCTGCCTCCTTCTGAGGTGCCCCATTGCCTTCCTCTGTTTACTCCTGATTGACTGCCTCCTGCATCGGGCATTCTTGAACAGGGCCAGCTGTGGGTCATCTTCATCCACGCTGTCAGGCTCACACAGCTGGGTCTCCGTTGTGACCAGGTGGGAGGGGCCTGGCTGAGGGCTCTGCGGAGCCTCAAGGCCATCATCAGCAAGCTCTTCAACACCCCCCTCCTCCTCCTCTGAGTCGTCCGACCCAACTGCCGAACCCACAGGCTGACCCTGAATCACAACAGATCTCTTCAGTCCAAGGCTCACATTTACTGGCTACATTACACTGACTCTCAAAATGTAGACCACTGTAAACTAGAGTGAAAACACTCCTAGTGAATCTTCGAGTGAAGGTTCAGGGAATATCAAATACAATAAAAATGCACATTGCAACAATAATATTACTTGGGGAGGGAGCAGTTTCGTAATCCCATTATTTTATACCATGTAAAGTGTTTTTAGAAAGCATATAGTCAGAATTAGATTGAATGGAAGTCTTCAAGAAAAAAATTGGACGTGTTATATATTCCATGTTTACATAATAGAATGTCTCTGTTCTGGTTATGTCTGAAAATATACTCAATTTCATCAGAGTTGATGGTTCTATGTGCAGCCTTTGTTACATTCTTATTTTGTTTTGTTCCTTAAGTCATACCCATGACTGTTACGGTAAGCCAAATCACGGCGTTTTCTCACATGTAACTGAATCATCTCTCAGGAGCAAAAACCAGGTGTTCACGCTTCTTAAAGTGACAATTTTAAGGATATTAAAGCAGATTTCTCTTATTCTGAAACTGGTATTCTGGATGGAGTTTTGAACTGCCACTTTGTGTTGTTTTGGAGTTCTGAGGTGGGGAGCAGCAGCATTTTAAAACAGCAATGGCTGTGGGACTCATCTGTAAACCAAACACGCTTTTGGCTTCTGTGAGAAGCAAGATGGGATTGATCTGCTGTCCTAGAGAACTTACAGACCATTTTTTTTACTTTTTAAGTCTGGTTTATACGGTGAGACTATGCTTTGTCACAAAGAACAATCCTACTGGCTGCCGAAGATAGGATCGTCTTTAATTCACATTCATCTCTAGAAGGCTAATCTTTTCATGGTTGAGAATCAAAATAGCACTAAAGGATCTTCGGAAAAAGGAGTGAAACCTCTGCAAAATGATTTCCGAACCTTCTGTTGTGAAGGAGAGTGTTTGTGGACCATTTTCTGTAAAGAAAAATGTATTGACTTATTGAAGAGTTCAGAGATGTTTATAAGATCACAATGGCAGCTTGGAATTTCTTTACTAACAGAGAAAATATTTGTCGCACCTTTGGAGTTCTCCCTCCCCTCTAAAATATAGTGATTGCATCAGAACAAGGCAGGATTTACCTTTTGTTTGTTTAGGTTGGCCTTACTGTGTTAAAAATTGTTCTCATTTCATGGTAGACTACAAAAGATTAATCAAATCATAAGCATGGGGAATTTATAACTGCTCATTCCTTGCCTTTCTTGATTCTATGTTGTACACAAGATTTCTCTTTGTTGATAGCAATAGCACTTTGACTTATATACCACTTCATATGCTCTACAGCCCTCTCTAAGTGGTTTACAGAGTCAGCATAATGCCCCCCAATAATCTGGCTCCTTATTTTATCGACCTCGCAAGGATGGAAGGCTGAGTCAACCCACATGATGGTAGCATGTAGGTTGGCATGTGCATTGTGTCAGCTGCAACCATATTAGCAAATTACACATGTTGATCATAGAAATGGGATACATTTGGTGCAACATATAGGAGCTATAGAAGACACACGCTTATTATACCCATTGCTCTTGTTGCTGAAAATTAGTTGGAAATGGTGTCACTCACTGATTTTTGGCACTTTGCTACTGACTTTTAGAAGAAGACTGAAAATGAAGAAGGACCTGGAGGTCATCTGTGAATGATGAATTGCCAGTTCTGCTTTTGCCTTATGCAGGAATTTGTGCACACATGGGTAGAATCTGAATTGAGTTGAGATTATGGGCATGTAAATGAGCATGCCCTCTGATGTTTGGAAAGATCTTTCCATATGCAGAGAAATGTCTAAAAAGCAGGAATGTATTGAGCTATATTTCTGTCTAAGTAATATTAGAAATGACTAAACATTGGGAACTGGAAAGTTTTGATCTCAAAGCACTCCATGTTCAGCTTGAAGTGTTTCCTGAGTGCAACATGACTTATTTCAATCTTACTAGGAATCTTCCAGTGATGTTCTGACATACTCTGAGAAGCATCTGGATTTTGAAATATTCCCTTCTGAACTTTTAATAAATGTTTGACCCAGATCCATGTTTATACATTGAGTCAAAACCAAATGACATTATTTCTTGGAACAAAATGTAAACTTGGTCCTGGAATGTGAAACTCTTTGAGAACCAAATGCCATTTTTCAGTGGTAAATCATTCAGAACCTCAGTAAGTATAACAATAAATTGCAAAGGGTAAAGGGTAAAGAAAATAGAAGTATGTATGCAAGATATCTATGAATGCAAGGACATATTGACTTTTTTGAGGATGTTTTTCAATTTTCTAGTCTACTCTATAGCTATGAGTATGATGGCCTTGCATGAAAATACTAGCCAGATATAGCCTTTCTTGGCCATTTGAGATCAGCCAAGGTTCTTGAATTTTTAAAAGATGCCACACACAAACCAAATTGCCTGATATATTTGTACCACAACTGTGAGGAGAAGATCCAAACCAAAACAGGAGAACAGTTTTGTACAGCTGTAAGTATTCCTTTCTTAAGTTGTACAATCTCATTTTATGAATGGTCTTGTAGCCCATGTGCTTGTTGAAATAAGTTGTGTGGATGAAGCTTCTCAGAGGTAACCATCTAGATACAAGAAGTTCTATGGCTCTTCACCTGAAATAAATGCAATCTTTAGGCAGTGTGGATTTCATGTGGTTTTATGAGATTTCTAAAAAACATTGTATTTATGCATCAATGCTTAATGTTTATATAAGTTTTAGTTACCAAAACAAGTTGAGATGAAAAGTATCATAAGCCACGTAATATAAGAGTGCAATTTCTATTTCTGGTTCTTTCAGGTATTAAAACAAAGTAATGTCACCCTTTAACAGGCACTTCAGCCAACACATAACCATGTTGGAATTTGCTTGCAAGATGTAACTAGCAATAATTTTCAATAAATAAATGAATAAATAAATACATACTGTAAAAATGTTTAAGCTGTTAAGGCCCTTTTCTATTTTGTAAGCTATTTTCTCACAATGTATCATCAGCTAATGTCATCTTGTGAAGTGGTTAAAGGTTAAAATGGAGTATTTCTTGGCGTTTACGTCTTGCCCTTTTGCCTGTGCTTTAATGATCCTTTATTTAGTCATCTAAAATATTTAGAGCCTCCTAAGGTTTCAGAAGGGACGCGGTGGCTCAGTGGGTTAGGACGCTGAGCTTGTCGATCGGAAGGTCGGCAGTTTGGCGGGTCGAATCCCGAGTGCCGCGTAGCAGAGTGAGCGCCTGTTACTCGTCCCAGCTTCTGCCCACCTAGCAGTTCGAAAGCATGTAAAAATGCAAGTAGAAAAATAGGGACCACTACGGTGGGAAGGTAACAGCGTTCCGTGCGCCTTTGGCGTCTAGTCATGCCGGCCACATGACCACGGAGATGTCCTCGGACAAGCGCTGGCTCTTCGGCTATGAAACGGAGATGAGCACCGGCCCCTAGAGTCGGAAACGACTAGCACACATGTGCGGGGGAACCTTTACCTTTACCTTTACCTAAGGTTTCAGAGGAGGTTACCCTTCATAAAAGGATAGAAAAATAAAATGGGAGAAAAGAAAGATTAAAGCAGTGGTAACCATAATATTAAAATAAAGAGGCACACATTTTCAGAAAGGACAATTCAGCATGGCAAGATTTGTTGTGTCCTGAATGCAAAAGTAAAAAGCCAGAATTTTATCTGGTGTGGAAAATCAGAAAATGTTTTTCAAGAAAAGAGTAATCCAGTGCTGGATTTCATAAAGGAGAAGTCTTCCCCCATGTAAGACACCTGAAGAAGCCTTCTCTCAGTCTGATAAAGGTTCAGGAGACTGTTATGTAAGCTTTTTCTTTATCGGTGAAGAGATATGCCTCCTTGCTGGATCACAGGAAGCCTGTAAGTGAGAGAATCAGAGACTCTTCACTCTCTACCTGGGAGTTTGTGGCTTCTAAATGGGAAGATGTTAAGTTGCTAGAATTCTTGCAACCCCATTCTGTTCATATCAATCAATCTTGCTAAAGAAAACTCTGTGAGAACTATGCTTGTTGGAAATAACAATTTTTAGCTTTAGCCAGCACTGAAGAATAACAGAATAACAAAGTTGGAAGGGACCCTGGATGTCTTCTAGATCAGAGGCCCTCAACCTTTTGGGCACCAGGGACCAGTTCCGTGGAGAGAGGTTTTTCTGTGGACTGAAGGGTGTGAGGTTTTGTGTGCTGCCTGCATCCCATAGATGGGACTTTGCTTGTTTGTGTGGACCGGTTGCTAGCATGCTGCAGCCTGGTACTGGTCCAGGGACTGGGGGTTGGGGACCCTTGTTCTAGATCAATGCCCAGCTCAAGTAGGAGACTCCATACCATTCCAGACTAGTGACTATCCAGTTAAAAGTCTCCAGTGATGGAGAACCCAAAACTTCTGAAGGAAGGCTGTTCTGCTGCTTAATTGTTCTCATGTTAGGAAATTTCTTCTTAGTTCTAGGTTACTTCTCTCTTTGATTAATTTCCATCCATTGTTTCTTGTCTTGCCTTCTGTTGCTTTCGAAAATAGGTTGACCCCCTCTTCTTTGTAGCAGCCCCTCAAATATTGGAACAGGGCTATCATGTCACCCCTAGTCCTTCTTTTTACTAGGCTACATAAACCCATTCTTCATGTGTTTTAGCCTGTAGCCCCTAATCATCTTTGTTGCTCTTTTCTGCACCCCTAATCATCTTTGTTGCTCTTTTCTGCACATAGTATCAACATCTTTTTACAGTATGGTGACTAAAACTGGATGCAGTATTCTAAGTGTGGGCTTTATAAAGTGGTACTAATATTTCACAATATCTTGATTCTACTCCTCTGTCACGCAACCTAGGATTGTGTTGGCTTTTTTGGCTGCTGAACACCCTGTTCAAATCATTGGTTCATAAGGAGCATCTATGCTACAGATCCTAATATTTCATAGCTGTGCAATTCAAACATAGTGTACAGACTGAGGCATGCAAGGGGAGGTTCTTGTTCAGATATTGAAGTCTTGAACAGTTTAAGTGTCACTTAAATTAAATTAAATTAAATTAAATTAAATTAAATTAAATTAAATTAAATTAAATTAAATAATTAAATTAAATTAAATTAAATTAAATTAAATACCTTGATGCCAATGGTAGCTACATAGCCTCTTTGGTATACAAATGATCACCTGTTCCTGTAGAAATGACATGGAAGATACTACAGATGGGAGCTCACTGTTGCTTAAAATAGTTATTGATTAAGTGTCACAATAGTGTTTTGGAAGAATGTTAATCCCTTCACTTCTTGAATGGAAATTTAAGGCCAAGTTGAAGTTGACTGGATACTTTGAACCTGAATGTACTATAGTATACAATTTTTATCCACTTTACTTTTTCTTACTTAAAAAAAGGCTTAGTGCAGCCCATAGTTAGGAAAAAAAGCTTTCTTTGGTATGATAGGAATATATATGTACAATCAAATACCAGCTCTGAGTGAATGGGATGAGTTCAAACTTGAAATGCTGCTATTAAGTGGAAGACAAAATAGTACTCCTTAATTGCTTACACTGTCTATGGAGATTCTCAGTCATCCAGGTTATGAAAAAGGTGTTTTTTTTCCCCCAAAGCCAACTGGACTTTCTTATTTTTCCTTGAAGACGCTTCACTTCTCATCCAAGAAGCTTCTTTAGAACTTAAGAAGCTTCTTGGATGAGAAGTGAAATGTCTTCAAGGAAAAACAAAGAAAGACAGTTGGCTTTTGAAAAAGAACATTTGCTTATACTAACATTACAATAGAGCAATGGACCTTGAAGTGGGGACATGGTATGATGATGGATATTTTCAAATAATAATATTTTTAAGAACACAAAAGTTAGAGCTTGGGGAATAGGGAAGGATGGGTTGGCTAATGGCATGAATGGCTTTGCCTCAGAAGTTTGCTTCACTCCTTCAAGGATTGGGGGCATGTCTATCCTTAAGCCAGACTCCATATGTCTGTTTTACTCTTTTTAATATTAATAGAGCATAGTTAACATAACCCCAACCAGCCATAGGGCAAATTATATATTTATGACAGTACTAATTTAATAGGAAGTACATGTTTATTAGGCCTTTGAATAGGTGGTATAACTCTAATGTATGTTTGGAAACTGAATCAGATCAAACTGAATTTTATTTCAGTGTTAATAGGGGTCAGAACAGGGAAGTGGTGAAAAAAGGTCAAGATGGCAGCCACAATATATGATCCAAACTTTGCTTTTTAATGTGGCTTATAATGCATGTAAAAAAGGATCAGAGCTTTGATTGTGTGCTTGTCCAGCCTTTTTGAACCCCTTACTGAGGAAACCTTTATTCTGCACCATATGTAGTAAGTAATTTGGGGGCAAGGAATGAGACATATAGCTCAGTCTAACTATTTCCAGCATTTCTCATTGAAGCAATCAGTTTATTGTTTTCTTTAATAACAGAGCCAGCTCTGCCCATTTATACAATGATCAACTTATATATGATTTTTTAAAATGTAAATGTGCTTCAAGTCAAACTTGATTCCCTTTGATCTTATGGATCCATCCTTCTATTTTTCCAGGAGTTAGTTATTTATATCTTGGCTTTTGAGTCTACTTTACAATTCTGGATTTCCCATGTTGTCACTGATCAAAAATTCTAAATGGGTGTGATCCTGCTTAGGTTTGGAAAGTCAGCTAATACTGGATAACATCTAGATTTATATTCCTCCTTTTAACCCCTTTGGACTAATAAAATAATATGCAAGATCAAACTGAAAGCTGATTGGGATTTGTTGGGATCCTATCGGGATCTTGAAATAAATATATGACTATTATTTGCAATGTACATTACAGTGAAGGACCCCTTCATGCATATGACAGGAAAGAGGTAGGGCAGAACAATTAAACTTTATGTTCTTATATCTTACAGCACAATTTTGCATTATAAACTCTGGAAGAGGAAGAGGAAGCTCTTATAACTACTGTCTAAGCTACACATTTAGTCTGCAACTCAAGCTTTTGTTGTTGTAGTTGGCATTTTGCCAGTATTCTCTGTCAATAATTGCTCGAGTTCTTGTAAGTTCTTCCTTGGGTAATCAATGATAGTCTCTCATCTTCTTGTCTTCCATTGGTCTTTTTAATTGCCTTCAGTTTTTCTAAGCATCAAGGTTTTCTCCAGTGATACTTGTCTTTGTGATATTTGTCCAAAATAGTTAATGCTTAGTTTGATTATTAGGGTTTCAAGTGAACAGTCTGGTTTTACCTCATCTATTATTGAATATTTTGTTCTTCTTGCAGTTCAAAGTGTTCTCAACATTTTTTCTTTGGCACCATAATTCAGGGATATCAACTTTTCTTTATTCAGCTTTTCTGGTGATCCAGGTTTCACAGCAATGTGTTACAGCTGGATATAGTGGAAAGAAATATGTCCAGGAACTGACTCCACTAGAAATTGCCAAATTGAGAAGCACACTGTGCAACTGAAATACCCATTGCATGCTTTATTAAGATCAAGAAAACAGGCAGTTAAAGTATCGTATTAACATACAGACAAACCTGTTTTGAAGGATATTGGTATTATACTATTTTTATGGCCTTGTCAGGCTCAAAGAATTGGAACCATGCATTATGTTCTAGTTAAGATATTGATCACAAGAGGTTAAGTTTCAACTCCTCCCTTGAATGCTGTTGAATCTTACCTAGTCTGGCCCAGGTGCAAATCGCTAGTGTGGGAAGATTCCTGTGCAATAGGCATGAGCAATAAAGTAGCTAATTGAACTCTTCACATATGGATCTGGTTGCTCATGCCTGACATACTAGTAATGAAAATTAAGAAGCATAGTGGGGAAAAAATGATACCAAGATAAAAATATAAAAAGACAAGAATAAGGACCATAGCTTTAGAGTTTACAAAGAAGATATTGAAGTTGACAAATAGCATCTGCTTTTTAGGATCAACTATCAACAGTAAAGGAACCAATAATCAAGAAATACAGTACACCTTGGACAATGTTAGTCCTTTGATGTACTCCAGAGAGAAAAGAACAAGTAAGAGTACTAGTTCTATCTTTATTGTAAGATACAGTAAGAGAATCTTACCAGACTGAATGTATTTCTCCCCTCCTTTTCTTTTATTCTCCATAAAACTAGGGAGGGTCTCTTGAAAGGCAACCCATGCCCTCCTTTCTTCTGTGGACTGAGATGTCTTTCACATGCCCATTGTTCAGTCTGTGGCTCTCCTTCCTTTGTCATTCCCACATACAATAACAGACAATGACTTGGTAGGACAAAAGTGAAGGCACCGGAGACATCAGATGCCATCATGTTTTTTATGTCTACAGAAATCAGAATTGTGGAGAGAGTCGTTTTCCTGAATGGAAAAGTTGGACTTTGAAGTAGAGGGTAGAAAGAGTATTGGTACTTTTGAAAGTTGGTATTAGAGAAGGCTCCTGAGAATACGATGGATAGCCAAGTAAACAAACAAAAGAATCATTGAACAAATCAACTCAGAGTTCTTGCTTGAGGCAAACATTACCTCGCTAAAATTCTTTCAGATACATTGTTCAAAAACCTATCTCCCTGGAGAAGGCTTTAACTCTAGGAGAGGTAGAAAGAAAGAGAAGAAAACAACCAGAAATAACGTAGATGGACTCATTTACTGCATGTCCACCTTTGCAAGACTTGAAGAGCCAGGTGATCACTAGGAGTTGATATGACTTGATGGCATATAATCAATCGATAAATCAATCAAGTCTCATGTTCCTACAAATAATGGAAAATTGGACCATGAGAGGGGAAGTTAATGCGGGTTCACTCATATCAGCATTTCTTAAATAGTATAAACAAGTAGCAAGTCATCTTTGTCAAGCTCACAAGTTAAGCAGTGTTGGGATGGAAACTTCCACAGAATGCCAGAGCTGCAGGCTAGGATGGAAAGTCAAAACAACACTTCAGAGGAAGGGCAAAACAGATCATTTGCATATTGCTATTAAGAAAGTTACATAGGTTCTGGTAATGGTTTTTAAGTCCCTACATGGCATGGGTCCGGAGTACCTCAGGGACCACCTGCTGCCGGCGTCAACTTCCCTGTGCGTTCCCACAGAGAGGGCCTCCTCAGGGTGCCACCGATCAGAGAATGCCGGCTGGTGGCCCCCAGGGGGAGGGCCTTCTCTGTGGGCGCTCCGACTTTATGGAACCAGCTGCCGGTCGAGCTCCGGATGGCACCGGACCTTCGCTCCTTCCGACGCGGTCTGAAGACCCATTTATTTGAACAAGCTGGCCTGGCCTGATGGGGGATGTTAGGTTTTTTAATGGGGTTTTTTATATTGTTATTGTTTTTATCTGGGCTATTATTTAATCCTTTTTAATTTTTGTATTCTCTATTTATATGTGCCCTGTTCACCGCCCTGAGTCCTTCGGGAGAAGGGCGGTATACAAATATAATAAAATGAAATGAAATGAAATCACCAAGTGTTGATCCAGAATTGAAAGATTATTCACATTTTAATTGAACTAGGGGACTGTTAATGATGAGAGAAGATTTTGCCTTATGTAGCAATTGTACAAGCTCTCATTTAACATCTAACTCAGGGGTCTTCAAACTTGGCCCTTTTATGACTTGTGGACTTCAACTCCCAGAATTCCTCAGCCAGGCATGCGGGCTGAGGAATTCTGGTAATAGAAATCCCTGAGTCATATAAAAGGGCCAAGTTTGAAGACCCCTGATCTAACTACTTAGCTCCCAGTGTTGCCTTCATCAAATGCCTCCAGCAATGCAACTCCCACAACTCTGGGAGGCAAACTGTTGCATTGGTTGGTTATGATGTCACTCAAGTGATTATTCCATCTATTCCACTCAGCTGAGTACCATAGCTCAATGTTGTTCGTGCAGGATGTCATAAGCAGAACCACTAGTTCAGCTAGCATAATTATGACTGTTAGCATAATTAGGAATGGTCTTAGTTACATTCTTAGTATAATGAGTTGTTAGAAAAATTAGGATGATTAGTAACTTGAAGCTATATTTTGTCTTAATTACTCAAACGGCAGACATCACACTCTTCCCTGTCACAGCCCTTCAGCTATTGGAAGACTGCTATCATGTCTTCCCTGAGGCTTCTCTTCATTAGGCTAAACATACCTTAGCTGTTCACTGAATGATTTAGCGTCCAGATTCCTTATTATCTTTGTTGCTGTTCTCTGCACTCTCTCTAGGGCAGGGGTCCCCAACCTTGGCAACATTAAGACTTCTGGACTTCAACTCCCAGAATTGCTCAAACAACTTAGCTAGCTGAGGAATTCTGGGAGTTGAAGTCCACAAGTCTCAAAATTGCCAATGTCGGGGACCCCTGCTCTAGGGCCTCAGCATTTTTTTTGTGTGTGACCAGAACTAAAATAGTAAATAAATTGGTTAACAAACTGATGGGATATGAAAGCAAAAATGCTAAAAGACATTATTTGGGGGCAGTCCAGGTTCTATAGTTGAGAGAATGAGTGCCCTCTGTCTCTGGGGCTTTGCAAGATCACCCAATGGAGGCATGGGATAACAGCAACATGTCTCCAACCAGCATTAGGTGATAAAGTCTTGTGGAAGATGAAAATATAGCCCATTAATTCAGTGGGCTTGACAAGGTCTACGTAGGTAACCTAAAGAAGAACCCACAAAGAAGACTTGAACCAAAGTCTCTAATTAGAACGGTTTCATAATATGAAAGAACTATTTGTAATTTGCTGAACTATTGCAATTTGCGTAATATGATTTTGCATAGTAGGCAGTTTTATAACTATGTTTGGAACAAGGACATTGGGACTATGGCAAATGGGGAACTGAAAGTAGTTGATGGGTGGTGAGTTCAGATGCACATGGGTATGAGGAAAGTTATGGTCAGCAGAAAGCGTAAGATTACTGACCACCTGCCTATGGTCTTAGGATAAGAAAGGGTATAAAAGGTTGGGACTGGACCTGATTGATTTGCCATTGGCCTATAGCTGTCCTTGCTGGAACTGCTAGCTGTCCTTGCTGGAACTGCTATGTCACTGGACCTCATTGCAATGGTTGTTAATGTAAGTGATGTTATGATATTTGTTATGTTCCAAATTATTAGTAAAATAAACCTCTGAATCTTAAAGTAAGAATCATTGTCTTGTGTTGCTGTCTCTTATTTCTTTCATTGGGTTTTCCATGACAGTCTTGTCACAATTTTATTTTCCACAATGATCTGGAGAACTGCTTTCCTGAAGTTAAACTAGAGTTGCCTAGCAGTGTTTGGAGTTTCAACCCAAAACAAGCTGGTTGATTGACAGAATGGAAGACACTGGATGATAAGGAAGGATCCATGGTGTGTCCTGCCAAATACCTAAGAAAGATTTCCAAAGATTTAAGGCATGCTGATTACTTGGGGGACAAAGCTATTGGGGCATAGAGAAATCAGACCAAACACAACTGTACAAAGATTTCTGGGGAACAGGAATAAATGAGCCTCAGAAGATCAGGGAATTTGTGTCAAAAGAAGTCAAAGGAAAGGCCAAGGTAAGATCATGTCCAGAATATCCAAACGTTTTTTCTATAAAAGACAGCAAAAAACCTATTACCTCAAGAAAATTATATTCCACTGATTATTAAAAAAAAAGACAACCCATTTTGCAATGATTCTCATAGCACACATTTAAATACTAATTTGTGACAATGCAATTTGGTGTTTTTTTTCTGGCTTGCCCATTTAAACCATTTGCATTTACTTTCATTTTGCCTTTTATTGCTTTTTTCATTATGACTGAATCTGAACACAATATTAATAAGTCCTGTATGTTTGGTGCATTGAGACCCTTTCCTTCCTGTCTTGTTTTCTTTGCCCTATCACATTGATTTCTAAACAATAAACCTGAAATTAGAAATGATTTCTCTTCCAGTTTAGATAAAACTGTGATCCAAATAGGTACTATTGTACCATATTTTGTCCCTTGCTCATGCTGTGCAGTGACTCTCCATAGTCTTCATGCTCTTGTTTTGTTATGGATCATCACTGACACCTCTTTCCTCTGTTGTTGTTGTTAGCTGTGAAGTCATGTCTGACCCATCGCGACCCCATGGACAACTTTCCTCCAGGCCTTCCTGTCCTCTACGATCTTCTGGAGTCCATTTAAGCTCACACCTACTGATTCAGTGACTCCATCCAGCCACCTCATTCTCTGTCGTCCCCTTCTTCTCTTGCCCTCAATCTTTCCCAGCATTAGGCTCCTCTCCAGTGAGTCCTTCCTTCTCATTAGGTGGCCAAAGTATTTGAGTTTTAGCTTCAGGATCTGGCCTTCTAAAGAGCAGTCAGGGTTGATCTCCTCTAGGACTGACCAGTTTGATCGCCTTGCAGTCCAAGGGACTCGCAGGAGTCTTCTCCAGCACCATAGTTCAAAGGCCTCAATTCTTTGGCTCTCAGCCTTTCTTATGGTCCAAATTTCACAGCCATACATTACAACTGGGAAAACCATGGCCTTGACTATACTCTTTCCTCTAAATCACTCTAAATCCAGAGTCACTCAGGAGTTGATTGGCACTAAAATAAAAATCAAATCACACCAGGAGGGAAACTGTTTACTTTTCTGCTGGACTTTCACAAGCAGCACCTTATTGCTACCACTGCTGCTTGAGGACAGGCAACAGGAAAGTGAGGAACATAAGATGCTGCTTAATGTAGAATCAAACCACTGGACTATCCACCCAGTCCAGGTAGTCCTCAACTTACAACAGTTCATTTAGTGACCGTTCAAAGTTACAATGGCACTGAAAAAAGTGACTTATGACTGTCCTTTTATTAGCAGTGCTCAAAAGGCTCCACACCCATTTGAGAGAGAGAGTCATCCAAATGACTCTGAGGATATAGATAAATTCCCAAGAGGCCTCAACGACTCTCAGATACTGCACCTTTGAGACAATCATGACCTGGATAACTGAGAATCTCCATGTGTTATATGTTAACGAATGTTAAGAGTTAATAGTTGTAATGTTGTGAGGTAAACACAGTGACAGGGAAACACGCGGGAGCTTTTGACAGCTGTCAAAAGCCGCCGCCAGCGAAAGCGCATGCACAGCCTGTTGACAGCTCTCCGCTGTCAAACAAGTATCGCACCACGCATGTGCTTCAGCCACGAGGACGCGGAGCTGTCAAAACAGACCACAGCTGATTGGCTCCGGAATCCCGGCGGGAGAAGAACAACCGCGGATTGGCCCAGCCGGCCAACGGCCGGCTATAAAAGAGCTGAAGCCGAACACCTACTTCTCTGGTACCTCAATAAACCTGTTAGACTTAGCCAGCTGTCTCCGAGTGGTCTGTAAGCCACTTCACTCCATAGACAGTATACGAGTTTGTATATCTCTCTTTTATAAATGCATTTTTATTAAAACATTGAAATTCAAATAATACTTAAAAAGCAAATACTGGAATGCAAAGAAAGTAGAAAAAAGCAAGATGATGCAGAGAGAGAGAGAGAAAGAAAGAGAAGATAATTATGTTTAAATAAAAAAAAATCAGAAAAGAGAACCATAATGAAAAAAAGAAAAAGTAGATTACATTCTATCCTTCCCTTCCATTTGTTTCCCCAACCATAGCCTGTAGTTTCTTCTTCCTTCCATCTTTATGATTTGTAATTTTCTAATAAGAAATAAACAAGACTACCACTATATTGAATTAACAGAAATGTTTTCCTATGAAATGGAAGGATATATGTAAATGAATAATGAGTATTCACCTAAGAATGAAATAAAATCATAGCAGCAATAAGACTTGATGACTGTACTTAGACATGATTGGATTTTCTACTGCACAGTCATTTCCAGCTGTAAAATATCAAAAATGCTAGACAACAAGCAAAAAAAGGATGTTGAATAAAGCTAGAATATGCTACGAGGTATCCATTCAGTGTCCTAAAGATAGAAATGAAAATAAAGGAAATTTGGAATTTCTAAAATGTATTTGAAAGCAAGAAAAATAGATGACACCAATTCAACAATAGAAGACACCAATAAATTTGATTAAATAAATAAATTAATGATAGTTAAAAAGAAAACAACAGGGAAAAAAGTTGGAGGTATATCATAGAAATAGTTTTCATGCAATTCTACTCTTTTCTTTCATGTCTCCTGGCCTCCTAAATTATGTTTAGAGATCCTTCCTTCCTTCCTTCCTTCCTTCCTTCCTTCCTTCCTTCCTTCCTTCCTTCCTTCCTTCCTTCCTTCCTTCCTTCCTTCCTTCCTTCCTTCCTTCCTTCCTTCCTTCCACCTCCCCGCAAATTACAAACGACAGTAGTGTACATATATATTTCTCACAACTGCCAAAGGCCAGCAATTTACTCCCTCCCACCATTAACTGGTAAAATGTCATCATCATCATCATCATCATCATCATCATCATCATCATCATCAAGTTGGAAGGGACCTTGGAGGTCATCTAGTCCAACCCCCTGCTCAGGCAGGAAACACTACATACACTATATCATTTTGGAGAAATGGGTGTCCAGTCCCTTGTTAAAAACTTCCAGTGTTGAATGAATGAATGAACCTTTATTCTCAAAGTACAACCATGTATACATTGAGATTGGCTGAGCCTCCCTTCGTGCCCCCCCACAACTCACAGGGATGACAACAAACCCACCATCTTGTTACACCATGTGAGCTAATTGCACTACACACTGGCCTCACAAGTCAATAATACATAAAATTATAAAATTATTTCCCATTCAAGAGGCTAACAGCCCATGGATAAAAGCCTTTCTTCAGCCTGTTGGTATGGCTGGCTATACTCCTGTATCTCCTACCTGTTGGTAGGAGAGTAAAGACATACTGACCAGGCTTTGAGTCAGTATCTCTTTACTCTCCTACCGTTGGATAGGAGATACAGGAGTATAGCCAGACGTACCGGATGAAGAACAGCTTTTATCCATGGGCTGTTGGAGCATTCACCACTTCTGGAGGCAGGTTGTTCCATTGGTTAATTGTTCTAACTGTCAGGAAGTTTCTCCTTAGTTCTAGGTTGCTTCTCTCCTTGATTAGTTTCCATCCGTTGCTTCTTGTCCTGCCTTCAAGTTCAGATGCTTTGGAGAATAGCTTGACTCCCTCTTCTTTATGGCAGCCCCTGAGATATTGGAACACAGCTATCATGTCCCCCCTCATCCTTCTTTTCATTAAACTAGACATACCCAATTCCAGCAACCTTTCCTTATATGTTTTAGCCTCCAGTCCCCTAATCATCTTTGTTGCTCTTCTCTGTACTCTTTCTAGAGTCTCAACATCTTTTTTACATCATGGTGACCAAAACTGGATGCAGTAATAATATAAAGGCAGGAGAAGATGGTTACAACTGTTGAGAAAGCTCCAGGGATATCTTGGGGATGGGGAGGAGAGCTCCAATTTGTAAAATGGCAGGTGCAATGTCACAATAAAATCTCTGCCCCTTTTCTGTGTGCGTATCCACCATTTTGCACAAACCACTGTGAATATCCCCAGAGGGTAGTTTACTAATTTTGTGAGTAACCCTTCCTTGCTGCTTCAATCTACAGTATAGGCAGCTCTACCAAATATGGCTGTAGCAGAGATTGTTTCAGGCTTGCCAAGTTTACTAACAGTGCTGTAATAAATTTACTGCACAGATTCCTACAATATTTGCAGTATAAAATACACATCCAAGTATTTGGACCCATGAGACATAGACAAATATGTTCTTCCTAGGGAACTCTATCTGCCTTCCAGCAGAGTGTATATAAGTACGTACATCAAACCGAAGAAGAGGCACTGTGGTGTTTAGGCTGTTCTAACGTAGTAAGATATTTCACTGACTACAGTCTGGGATTCAAGTCTCAGATTCAACTCATTTCACCATTCTTAATCCAGGATTCACTTTATAAGAAGTACCCTAAATTGATGGTAGCCCATGGACAACAAAAATTCTGAAGACAGTTTACAATTTATCCAACAGGGTCTGCTTTGCAGCTTAAATGGAATGTGTCAGAAATTACTAAGGGACCTAGGGCCATTGGATAAAAGTTAAGCTGTAACCTTGAATTAAACTTCACCATCCAAATGAGTCTCTACCTTGGGTTGGACAACTGCCAGTGCAGTCTGACATTTGGGATATACTTGGAGATCCTCATGAATTTAGATTGAACACTTTCCAGGGGCTAATTGTGTACTGGGCTCCATTAAGTCAATGACTTAACTCTAAATGATTTGATAGCATCCAGTACAAAACTGCTTTACTTTTCATAGAAACATTGTCTCTTTACTTTTTGCCTGAGGGATGGAATACTAACCTCAAATTTGATATTGTTGATCTTTGATCATATTAACAGGTTTGATTTGATTTAATCTGTTTAAACTATGTTTAAAACATTTAACCAATTCTGTGGTATGATCTTGGTTCTTCTAAGTGGCAAACACTTACAAGCCTTGTCTTGTAGCAGTAAAAGATTATTATTAGTGCAGAGAAGGATCTTCAAGGGTGTTCTGAGGCAATTGGTGTCCAGGATGAGATCACAGCATTGTCTGGGTGCTGTAGTACAGATATTATTTCAGGATTTCCTCATGGAGTGTGACAGGATGCAATTAATCTTGCTAGATTCTGGGCAAGATCTGTTTAATTTGTACATATTTTAAATATGTATTTTATATTTTAAACTTTATGACATATAGCATGCCTTATTTTAATTGTGATGCTTTTAACACAAATAAACAAATATTCAAGGATTGGAAAAGAGCTGATATGGTTCCCATCTTCAAAAAAAAAACACACAAAAAAAAAAACCAAAACCAGACCCAGGAAACTACAAACCAATCAGTCTAACTTCAATACCTGGGAAGATCCTGGAAAAGATAATAATAAAAAAACAGATCTGTGAACATCTAGAAACAAAGTTATAACTAGAAGCCAGCACTGGCTTGTTAAAAACAGATCATGCCAAACCAATCTTATTTCATTCTTTGATTAAGTAACTAAATTAGTAGACCAGTGGAGTGCTGTGGATATAGTATACCTGGACTTCAGCAAGGCATTCAACAAAGAAGGCCACAACCTACTGCTTGGAAAGTTTTAAAAAAGTGGGATAGACAGCATCACCATCAGATGGATTTTTAACTGGCTGACAAACCGCACTCAACAAGTAGTCTTTAATGGTACTACATCTACCTGGAGGGAAGTAAGCAGTGGGGTACCACAAGGTTCTGTCTTAGGTCCAGTACTCTTCAACATCTTCATAAATGACCTAGATGAGGGAAAAGAAGGTGAACTTATCAGATTTGCAGATGATACTAAGCTGGCAAGAATAGCCAATACCCTAGATGATAGGCTCAAGATCCAGAGGGATCTTGACAGACTTGAGCACTGCGCCTTACCAACAAATTGAAATTCAACATAGAGAAAAGTAAAGTCTTGCACATAGGCAAGAAACCCCAAAAGTACAGACATAGATTGGGTGAAACCAGGCTTAATAGCAGTAACTGTGAGAGGGACCTTGGAGACTTAATGGACAATCAATTAAATATGAGTTAATAGTGTGCGGCAGCAGCCAAAAAAGCCAATGCAATCCTAAGCTGCATTAACAGAGGGATTTAATCAAGATCCTGTGAGGTACTAATACCACTTTATAAAGCCTTAGTAAGACCACACCTAGAATACTGCAACAAATTTTGGTCTCCACACTATAAAAAAGATGTTGAGACTCTGGAGAAAGTACAGAGAAGAGCAATAAAGATGATTAGGGGACTGGAGGCTAAAACATGTAAAAATTGTTATAGGAACTGGGCATGGTTAGTCTAGTGAAGAGAAGGACCAGGGGAGACATGATAGCAGTGTTCCAATATTTGAGGGGCTGTCACAGAGAGGTGGCTCAGTGGGTTAGGACGCTGAGCTTGTCGATCAGAAGGTCGGCAGTTTGGCGGGTCGAATCCCGAGTGCTGCGTAACAGAGTGAGCGCCTGTTACTCGTCCCAGCTTCTGCCAACCTAGCAGTTCGAAAGCACGTAAAAATGCAAGTAGAAAAATAGGGAACACTACGGTGGGAAGGTAACAGCGTTCCGTGCACCTTTGGCGTCTAGTCATGCTGGCCACATGACCACGGAGACGTCCTCGGACAAGCGCTGGCTGTTCGGCTTTGAAACGGAGATGAGCACCGGCCCCTAGAGTTGGAAACGACTAGCACGCATGTGCGGGGGAACCTTTACCTTTACCTTTTACACAGAGAGGAGATGTTGTTGATACTTCATCACTGGAGGCTTTCAAGAAGAGACTAGACTACCATCTGTCAGAAATGATGTAGTGACTCCTGCTTGGGCAGGGGGTTGGACTAGATGACCTACAGGGTGCTTTCCAACTCTGTTATTATTATTAAAAGTTGCATTCTAATGATTATTGGAAACAGGTATGAGTGTGTTTGGGAATGTTCATGATTAGCATCTTGACATTTTTGACTCTATATGCCTGTTTGCTATGAAAAAGTATTTGGAAAGTTGCTTCCAAATTTACATGAGAACAAATGTAGCACATCTCTATTATTTATGAAGGAAGCCCATTTTTCTGAGGCATCTATGCATGATTGTTCTTATTTTTAGGAAGTTAATGAAGTTTTAAGTATTAGTTCATGGAAAGTCCAAAGCATTAATTGCAAATAACATTTAAAGCATGCACAGCCTTAATTATCACCAAGAGGTTTGTTTTTTATTGTGGCAGGTATAAATTGATTGATTGAATGAATGAATGAATGAATGAAAGAATGAATGAATTCAGAAATGTTCATTCTATATTTGGCTGACTAAATTTGGTCAGAGTCCTTTTGTTCAGCCACTGAAAGTATTGCAGCTGAAATACGTCTTTCTGATTTATGACTTAACCTATAGAAATGTATGACATTTTTCCTTAGGCAATGCCTTCGTAAAGATTGACAAATATAACGGAGTTCTGAAACTTCTGTGGAAAAAATAAGTGATGGGAAATTTTGAGGTGTTGGCTACATATGCCATTTATTGTATCTGGCAGCAAAATATAGGACAATGCTGCTTTTCTTTTTCTTCATGATTGCCATTTTGAAAAAAACTCCACTCAGAATCCAAAACAAACAAACAAACGAACAAAAAGTACCATGTTTTACAAAGGTGAGATTTTAGTTTTTAATGAAACAGAAAAGTCCTCAAACGAGTGGCATGGTGGCCTAGTGGAAGTGGTGTAGTGTACTTGCCTTGAAAGACAAAATGTTGGGAGGGAGGGAGGGAGGGAGGGAGGAAGGAAGGAAGGAAGGAAGGAAGGAAGGAAGGAAGGAAGGAAGGAAGGAAGAAAGAAGTGAAGGAGGGAGGGAGGGGGATTTTTTACAGGTATTATGCATCTCATATTGTACAAATCAATTTCCTATTTCTGATCCTGACATGTTAGTAGATATGTGTTAATCACTTGGTATCTTCATAGGTTATCTTTAATGAGCTGTGCAAACCAGTGTTTGCATTTCTTGCAACGGATGAGGAAAGCAAATCTTTCTCCTTCTGTTCTGGCCACTTTTTACAGAGGCATGATTAAGAGCATTTTACCAAACACTGTTTGGTTTGGTAGCAGCAGTGCCTCAGATAGAAGGTGCAAACAGAGCATGGTAAGGACAGCTGAGAAGATTATAGGAAGTTCGCTTCCTGTTATTCAGGATACTGCTCATAAGTGCTATGTGCTTAGAGCTCAGAACATTGTTAGAGACCCCACACACCCACTTCATGGTCTGTTTCTGTTGCTCTCCTCTGAGGGGAGGTTTTGAAGTATTTATAGTAGAACTATTAGATTCTGTAACAGCTTTGTTCCTTATGCCATCCGTCTTGTAAATTTGCAGGATTCTTTTTTTTTTGCCATGCATATTTATACATTCGAACTAGACTGTGACGTTTCTGTATTATATATGTGTGTGTATGTCAGTATATGCATAATAGGTTTTTTTTTAGAGCTGAATGCAACAAAATTCTATTCTATTCTATTCTATTCTATTCTATTCTATTCTATTCTATTCTATTCTATTCTATTCTATTCTATTCTATTCTATTCTATTCTATTCTATTCTATTCTATTCTATTCTATTCTATTCTATTCTATTCTACCCTACCTTACTCTTCTCTTCTCTTCTCTTCTCTTCTCTTCTCTTCTCTTCTCTTCTCTTCTCTTCTCTTCTCTTCTCTTCTCTTCTCTTCTCTTCTCTTCTCTTCTCTTCTCTCTCTTCTCTACTCTACTCTACTCTACTCTACTCTACTCTTATTCTATTCTATTCTATTCTATTCTATTCTATTCTATTCTATTCTATTCTATTCTATTCTATTCTATTCTATTCTATTCTATTCTATTCTATTCTATTCTATTCTACTCTACTCTACTCTACTCTACTCTACTCTACTCTACTCTACTCTACTCTACTCTACTCTATTCTTATTCTATTCTATTCTATTCTATTCTTGTTGGCAAATGATGATCTGGAAGGAACAATTTTAATTTTCTATTTATATTTCTATGTTGATTTCTTCAGAAGTCTAGATGAAATTGTTATTATTCTAGTACACGTTAAAACTACACACACAGGCAACTATTGTGATTACATATTCCTCATAATAAGAAGTTGGGGAAGGCTTGCTTTGTTTACCGTGCAGATGTCTGTTTATTCATGCATCCAATTGTATTGGTGTTTTTTCCTCTGCGGTTGCTGCTTTTTATATTATTTTCTTTCACTAAGTATTTGTACCCTGCTTCAGAACTTCAAAAGAACTGGCATCTAAAGGAACAATAAAATACAGTATGAAAAATTAAATACAGCATTACATAAAAACACCAAAACACAGAAGAAGCATAATGAAAAGAGAAGAGCACATCATAAAATCTTTCTGGAATTTAAAAAAAAACAACGCGTTCAAGCATTGCCTAAAAATGAGAAGGAAAGAGAGTTAGAGTTTATTGCAGTACCATATTTTCTGGTATAACTCCACTACCCAGCCTAATTGAATTTGTTTGTCTCTGATGGCCAGTGAGGTCTCAGTTCACCATAACCAGATTAACCGAATAAAAGAATAACAGAGTTGGAAGAGATCTTGCAGGTCTTCTAGTCCAACCCACTGCTGAAAAAGGAGACCCTATACTATTTCACTCAGATGGATGTCCAATCTCTTCTTAAAAACTTCCAGTGATGGACCACCCAGAACTTCTGGAGGCAACTTGTTCCACTGATTAATTGTTCTAACGGGCAGAAATTTGACCTTAGTTCTGGGTGGATTTTCTCTTTAATTAGTTTCCATCCTTTGCTTCTTGTCTCGCCTTTAGGTGCTTTGGAGAATAGGTTGATCCCCCCCTTCTTCATGGCAGCCTGTTAGACATTGGAACACTGCTATCACATCACATTTAGTCCTTATTTTCATTAAATTAGACATAGCCAATTCCTGCAACGGTTCTTCATATGTTTTATCTTCTAGCCCCTTAATCATCTTTATTACTGTTCTCTGCCCTCGTTTTATAGACACTCAACATCTTTTTTATATGATGGCGACCAAAACTGAATGCAATATTCCAAGTCTGGTCTTACCAAGGCATTGTAAAGTGGTATTAACACTTCACGTGATCTTGATTCTATCCCTCTATTAATGCAGCCTATTAATGCTGGCTTTTTTGGCAGCTGCAGCACACTGCTGGCTCACATTTAAGTGGTTGTCCACTAGGATTCCAAGATCCCTTTTTCTGTTACTGTCAAGGTAAAAATCACCTTTGTAGAGGGCGACGGACCGTGCTTCAGAGAATGCATGATATGCTTGCAGGAAGGCAATAAAAACACGACGCATAATCTTACTAAATACCTTTTACTTACAAAAATATAAAAACTAAATATATATTATACAGAGCTAGCTCACTACATCCTAACGTAACAGACAGTAACAGCAAAGTGATTAAACAATACAGATAACAACTCAGAACTTTCTCTAGACATGCGCAATAAACAGACTGAAACCATAACATAGCTAGTCATGTGGGATTCACTATGGTTACCAGATAAGTTATCACAACAGGTGCAGAGAACAGGGGAAATGTACAGTTAGAAATGAACTTTTCTGACGAACAAAAAAAACACGTGCAGTGACATTCCCCTTCTTTCGTCAGCAAAGTGAAAACTCAAGTAAGGCACATCTTCTCACGCAGATACTCATGCTGAGCTGTAGGAAGTGGTTTGTTCAGCATGTCAGCAATTTGATCACGTGTAGACACATACTGTAATGACACAAAACCTTGTTTCACCAGTTGCCTTATGTTTTGATATCGGATGTCAATGTGTCTGGACCTTGAACCTGTAAAACGTGTTTCAGAAATATAAACCACAGATTCATTATCTTCCATCACTGTGATTGGTCGAATCGGATGTGTCCAGATATCTGTGATTAAAGCATCAAACCAGGTTAAAGAATTGCATGCATCAGACACACAAGCATACTCAGCTTCTGTAGAGGAACAAGAAACAAGATTCTGTTTACGCACATGCCAGTAAACAGGACATCCATTTAAAAACATCATGTAACCTGATGTACTTTTCCGTGACTTCTTATCACTCGCCCAATCTGAATCTGCAAAACAACATAACTCTGCATAGTCAGTATGTGTGGGTTCCAACAACAACTTCATGTCTTTGGTGTGTTTTAGATACCTCAATAACTTTTTAACACATATCCAATGAAACTGTTTTGCCTTGCCTACGTGTCGTGATAAAAGATTAACACTAAGTGCAATGTCGGGTCTAGTCCAACTACTAATATACAGCAGCGACCCAATGACTGAGCGATATAGTGTTTGATCTTCGAACTCAGGACTTGGTTCATGTGCCAAAATGTGAAAGTCAGTTTGCATGGGTATACTCACAGGCTTAGCGTCCTCCATGTTACAGTGATGTAACAGTTGTTCAATCTTCTCTTCTTGTGTGAGACTAAACCCCTTCTGAGTTTTGGCAATTTGAACACCTAAATAAGTGTTAATACATCCTAAACACTTCTATGTGAAAAACTTTTGTAAAGCTTTAGCAAAAACCTCACTCATCTGCTTAGTTGGACCAATATAAACAATATCATCGACATAAACAAGAATTATCTCATACCTATTACCGGATCTTTTAGTAAACACGCATTCATCTGTTTCGGACTTAATAAAGCCCATTGAATTTAGTTTGTCAGAAAGACATAAGTACCACATTAAACCAGACTGTTTCAGACCATAAAGACTTTTGTGTAGAAACCAGGTATCCCCTTCTTGCTGTCGGAAACCTGGAGGACCTTTGACGTAGATGTCTTCATCAAGATCAGCGTGAAGATAAGCCGTTTCAACGTCGAACTGGAAAACTTCCAGGCCAAGGATAGTTGCAGTGGCTAATGCAATTTTCACACTTTCAGTCCGCACTGTGGGTGAGTATGTATTTGTATAGTCCTCAGGATAACGTTGAGCGAAACCCTGGGCTACGAGTCTGGCCTTGTACAACGACTCACCATTCGGCTTCTTTTTGATCCTGTAGACCCATCGAGTACCAATAACTTTCTTGTTTGCTGGAGGGCTTACAGGCGTAAACACTTGAAGTTTTTTTAAACTGTCCATTTCAGCCTGCATTGCCTCAAACCATTTATCTTGTTCTGATTCAGGAAGATGTTTGATCTGTGTGAACTTCTCAGGTGGAAGTGTAACATTACAAATCAAAGGTACAGGTGTTTTTGTTACTTGCCACGAATACCGTTTTGGAGGGATTCCCTTTGTGGACCTCTTGGAACGTCTCGGGCCAACCGTCCATTCTTCTTCTGTGTCGTCCTCGTCTTCATCATCGTCGCCAGCAGCAACATCGGCGGCTTGCGAAGACGGAACAGTAGGTTGAGAAGAACTCGTGGAAGGAACATTATCCTGTGCATCTTGATCATCAGGTTGCGTGGCATCAGCAACATCGTCTCTAGGAAAATAAACTCCAGGATCGTTAGAATGAATCCTGGACCAGTCAGCATCTTCCTCAAAAGTAGCAGATTGTGAAACCACAATAACATGATGAGAGTCAATGTATTTGCTCCATTTTGAATTATCATCAATGCCCATAAATCTCATCCTTTTTGCTGCAGGACCCCCTTTCTTTCTTTGGGCTAAAGGAATATTCACCATAGCATAGGAACCAAAAATATGGAGATGGGAGAGATCAGGCTTGTGTCCATACAACATGAAATAAGGGGTCTGATTTATCACACTACTCCAAGTACGGTTGATGATATGGTTAGCATATTTGATAGCTTCACCCCAGTATGGAAGACTGAGGTTAGCATCTTCAAGAAGGCAACGCATCATGGTTTGCAGAACTCCATTTCTGCGTTCTGCCACTCCATTTTCAGCTGGAGTATAAGGAGCAGATGTCTGATGTACTATCCCATTCTCACGCATCCAGTCCTGGAAACGCTGAGACATAAATTCAGCACCGCGATCACTCTGGAGCCTGGCAATGTTGACCTCGAATTGGGTATAGACAAGACTAGCAAAGTCTTTAAAGATCTGAAAGGTCTCAGATTTTTCTTTCATAGGATAGACATATCCATATCTAGAATAATTATCAACGATTGTCAAGAAATATCTTTTACCACCAAGTGTTGGTGCAAAAGGACCAACTATGTCAGTGTGTACCAAATCAAAAATGCGTGTTGACCGGCGTGTAGCGCGTTTTGGAATTGCTGCTGCCTTGGATTTGGCTTTCTTGCAGACAGCACAGTCCAAAAACACCTTACACCCCTTTAGATCCAAACCTCTTGCGAACTCTGGCATCTTCTTCAGAACACGGAAACTGGCATGACCCAATCTTCTGTGCCACTTATGGATACACCTGGAATGCAAAGGTTTACCTGTTAGTGAATTCTCAACATTAGCATTTTTATTAGGAACCCCAGGCTTGCTGTGAGCAACCTGTGTCTTTTTTGTATTTTTATCATTATTAGGAACCTTTGGAGTAGCAACAGGATCTCTCTCTGGGACGTCTCTCTCTGGGCCTGTGCTTTCCCTTTTTGGAGCTTGTATACTTGCCTGCTCTTGCTGCTTAGGCTTTGGTTTTAAGTAATAAACACCACCAATCAACATGGTTTCAGCAACAATATCTCCATCTTTGACTATATAACTTGCTTTTTCAAGATGGTGGACCTGAAAATGAGAAAACCTAGACAAATGACTCTGCCTAAGCAAATTACTACTGGCAGACGGAACATAGTAAACATTTGGAATGAGAGCATCAAGCTCTTCAATGTAGACAGTTCCTTTTCCCATGACCTGAACAGGATGATTGGAAAAAGAGTAAAGTTCACGAAGTTCAGGTTCAGGCTCGTGCATCTCAGTGTAAAGCTCTTTTCTGTAGGTAACATGTAATGCTGCTCCACTGTCCAAAGTCCAAAGAAGTCGTCTGTCGTACTCTGGTTGAGGC
This sequence comes from Vipera berus, assembly GCF_964194415.1. Classification (NCBI taxonomy): domain Eukaryota; kingdom Metazoa; phylum Chordata; class Lepidosauria; order Squamata; family Viperidae; genus Vipera; species Vipera berus. The sequence goes on along the minus strand of NC_138207.1, from coordinate 81,674,296 downwards.
TGTGGATCGTTGGTCACAACCAATGTGGCAAGTGGAGCTTGTGGATCACGCCTGGAACCACGACCACGACTTTGTCGTCCGCCTCTACCTCTGCCTCCTCTGGAATCTGTTCCTCTGGGCTGGTATGTGACGGGCGCTGGAACTCGTTGGGGACAATCCCGGGTGGCATGTCCCACACGATTGCAGATGTAGCATCTTGGCATCCTTGGAACGTAGGTCCTTCCACGGAAGGCACGCCTCGCTGAAGCTCTTGATGCAGGTGGTTCCCTTAAATGTGGCGCAGCTTGCATAACTGCCTCTTCTTCGGCTAAGATCCTGCATACATGATCCACTGTGCGTTGAGCAATAGGCACTTGATTGATCTTGGAAATAGCATCTTTCCACTCATGATTCAAAGAATTGATGATAATGCTGATCATTTGAAAATCATCAATAGGATAGCCTTGTTCACCCAGTTCTTTTCTAATACCTTTCATTTTAGTCAAATGTGCTCCAATATGTCCACCAGGTTTTAATCTGGAACCATGGAACTCAGACAAAAGTAAACATGTAGACTCAATTGATGTAGGCCGATAACATGTCTCTAACTGAGTCCAAATTTGTTGGGCAGTTGCATCTTGTGAAAATGTGAGCTGCAATTCAGTGTCCATTGACATCAATAATGTTGTGCATGCTCTATTATCCAAGTCCCATATGTCAGGAGTCCATGGCTGGGCAGGAGGATTAAACACCATCATGTGAGTACCTTCTCTGCGTAGCAAAAGTCCAACCTCACTGACCCATGCCCTGTAATTCTGTCCTGACTTCTTTAATTTTGAGTCATCAGCCAGTGGTACAATGGAAGGTGTTTGATGAGGAATATACAATTGAGGTACTGGCTGTGCAGGTTGTGCAATCTGACCATAACCTGCAGGGGGCACCAGTGGCGTCCGTGCCTGGACATGCGGCAGTTGCATTGAAGCTGCCGGTAGTCTTGGTGCTGGCTGTGACTGTCTTTGAGCTGCTATTCTACCCTGGCCAGCAGGAGGCACTGGCGCTGGGGCTGGTGCATTAGCATAACCTGCAGATGACACTGGCCTTCGCATATAAGAGCCCGGTGGCAATTGCATGTGGGTTAAATATGGCTGTGTTCTGCCAGGTAGAGGGGCTTGCATAGAAGCAATATTAACAGGAGAAGCAACAGTAACAGGAATCCTAGCACCATCAGGGACTGGAGCCTCAGATAACGGCAGAAATCTTGTATCTCTGAGCAAAGACTCCTCCATAGACAATTGCGAGAGTGAGAGCTCCAATTCATGTCTTAATGCAGCTTCACCAGTAGATGGTGCTATAACATTTGCTTCAGGCATCACTGTGGCTCTGTATGTCCTTTGGGACAGCCCATAATCATGTGACATAGGAGCCTCCGGTTCCCATTCGTCTTGCATGACACTCAATGATGGGCGTGACTTTGGCTTTGGGGAAGAAGGAGGCAATATGGCTTCTCCTTGTGGGTGTGGCAATATGGCCGGTTCATGCTCATAATTCCTCTCATATTGCTGAACCATTGACACATATTTCTTTGCCTGCTGCAAATGCCTTTCAAAAACCCCAATTTGTTCACAGTAGCCTTGCATAGCCCTATCTCGCATAGTTTGCTTGGGGCTTGAGGGAGCAGAAGAAATTTTCTTTGGCTGAACTTTAGGTTTCGCTCCAAGCCTTTGAAACTCATCTTGAGCCCCTGGAGTGTGAACATTTCCAAAAACAGCTGCCAGGGAGCTTGGAAAAGTAGAAAAAGGAGTGACTGACCTTGCATCGTCGACAGGAGCAGGTGCGTCTTCTCCAAGGCGTGTGGCCGAAGCTATCGGAGTTCTTAAAGTTGAAGGGAGCTGGCCCACAGAAAGACTCCTTTTTAGCCGTGGCTTCCTTCCTGACATGTTTCAGCAGTTAATCACCGCTGCCTCGCTAGCACTAACTAACTGATAACAGCCGCAGAAACTTGCATCTCCAAAAACATAAATCCAACCATCCTCTGCTACCAAAATGTCAAGGTAAAAATCACCTTTGTAGAGGGCGACGGACCGTGCTTCAGAGAATGCATGATATGCTTGCAGGAAGGCAATAAAAACACGACGCATAATCTTACTAAATACCTTTTACTTACAAAAATATAAAAACTAAATATATATTATACAGAGCTAGCTCACTACATCCTAACGTAACAGACAGTAACAGCAAAGTGATTAAACAATACAGATAACAACTCAGAACTTTCTCTAGACATGCGCAATAAACAGACTGAAACCATAACATAGCTAGTCATGTGGGATTCACTATGGTTACCAGATAAGTTATCACAACAGGTGCAGAGAACAGGGGAAATGTACAGTTAGAAATGAACTTTTCTGACGAACAAAAAAAAACGTGCAGTGACAGTTACTACGATTGAGCCTGGTACCAACTATTAATGTTTTTTTTTAAGGCCGAAACCCCCTAACCTCCCGTTTTTGGGATAGGCTTCCATAGACTATGCTCTTCCCTAGACTATGGTTTGCAGAATTGCTATAGTGTCTAGATGGAATCATTGTTGTTGTTGTTGTTAGTTGCGAAGTCGTGTCCGACCCATTGCAACCCTATGGACAATGTTCCTCCAGGCCTTCCTGTCCTCTACCATCTTCTGGAGTCCATTTAAGCTCACGCCTACTGCTTCAGTGACTCCATCCAGCCACCTCATTCTCTGTCGTCCCCTTCTTCTATTGCCCTCAATCTTTCCCAGCATTAGGCTCTTCTCCAGTGAGTCCTTCCTTCTCATTAGGTGGCCAAAGTATTTGAGTTTTAACTTCAGGATCTGGCCTTCTAAAGAGCAGTCAGGGTTGATCTCCTCTAGGACTGACTGGTTTGATCACCTTGCAGTCCAAGGGACTCGCAGGAGTCTTCTCCAGCACCACAGTTCAAAGGCCTCAATTCTTTGGCACTCAGCCTTTTTTACGGTCCAACTTTCACTGCCATACATTACAACTGGGAAGACCATAGCCTTGACTATATGCACTTTTGTTGACAGGGTGATGTCTCTGCTTTTTAGTGTGCTGTCTAGATTTGCCATGGCTTTCCTCCCCAGGAGCAAGCGTCTTTTAATTTCTTGGCTACAGTCCCCATCTGCAGTGATCTTGGAGCCCAGGAAAATAAAATCTGTCACTACCTCAATTTCTTCCCCATCATAGAAGCCTTTTAATACCCTTTTAAAATTAAGGATTCCTTGAAATATTGGCCTGGAATTGCAAGGGCACAAGCCTGTCAATGTTCTACGGCTCTCAACAGCTCTGTACTCAGATAGGTATTACCCAATTGTTCAGCTGAGATTTTCCTGAACTCCAGTATCCTGACTAAAGCAACTTGATCAGCCCTTCAGTGTATCTCAACTTTGGGAACCTGAAGAATGGTAGACTTCAACTTGGAGACTGGGGGATTCTGAGAGATGAAGTCCACAGATCAAGTTGCCAAAGCTGAGAAATACTGCTTTGGATATTCCTTTGGAAAAGGGAGAACTTAAAGAGGGATGCTGTCCTTTCATGTTGATATTTCACCACAGGATAGAGCTATAACGATCTATGGATTTATTAATTCATGGCAAAAATTAAAAGACGTTTATTTAAAGCTTACACTCTTTCACTTGTTTCCTATAATAGGACTATCAATTTGCAGCTATTTCTGAATGCTGGGAATGGAAGATATTCCTTTTTATGCTAGTTGCCTTGGGATATCTTCATAGATTTTAAGGTAGATAGAAATGCTACTTAAGAGGCACCTTGAAATGCATTCAACTAGTTCTGATTTCAATTTGCAATATATCTTTTTTGGGGGGGCTGGGTAATTGTTCATCAGGTAATGAAAAATCTAGCACACTCTGTTACGCGGCACTCGGGATTCGACCCGCCAAACTGCCGACCTTCTGATCGACAAGCTCAGCGTCCTAACCCACTGAGCCACCGCGTCCCTCTTTTTATGCATCCATCATTATAAAAAAAAATATAAGAGTTTTTCCCATCCTAGATTTAGCTTTGCAGTTTTGCAGAATATGGAAATATTACTAGTGCTTTTTAAGTGAGATTCTTTTTCAAGCTTTACACTGGCTGATAAGGAACATTTCTAGTGCAACTTGGTGGTCTGACATATCTGGGGAAATTGTACCAATAGCCTTAATTCATGGATTGGTTCAAGTAATTGAGAAATCATAAAGATTCCCCAATATGTTTATGAACAGTGTACCCGAACAGATCAATCACTATTTTGAACAAGAACAGCAGACTGAAGTTATTTTATGAGAATACCTTTTTCTAAATAATAAAGGGGACATTTAAGAGCTTTTTGAAATCCTCAGTCACAAAGGCACTGGCATATTAAAACTTAATTTTAAGCTAAATTATTTATTAAATAAAAATATTCAAACCATTCAAGAATTATCTGAAAAGAAAAACCGACAAACCATCTCTAAAAATAAAAAAAACAATACTCAGATGTTTTTATTCCAAGATACATGTTTGAAAATCCTCTTTGCTGTCCTTAAGATTTGATGCTCAACTTAGCAAGTTTAACAAATTCTTTCCCCAGTAAATCATAGAGCCCTATAAAGAGACAACTGTAAGATTAGACAGCATAAAACAAAGATGTTGTTCCTAGACCTGAAGCCTGTTCAGCATGTGTTTCTCACATGGGTCAAATAAGTATATTATAACAAAATGCTTTTGAAATTCACTTATTCAGCCACTTATCATTTCTTGACTATCTCCAGTTAATGACCATTTGCAAATACCACAGTAATTAACAGCTATAAAACTCATTTTCTGATCAATGTGTGTAATGTAGGCCTAATTTTGTTTTCCTGACAACAAAAGCCTTCAGTGTGTGAAACTGATTAAGGTCTGGTCAGTTTCAGGCAACAGAGCAGCTGACAGGAGAGTTCTAATTAAATAACTAAGGTCACAGAGATTTGTTTGTTAACTTGTGTTCAGCACTTTTTAAGGGTCCTATTGCACTGAGGAGAAAAGCAGCTCAAGAAGAGATAACTTGTCAAGCAATCTCTCCACCCTGTGAGGGGGGGGGGAAAGGAGGGGAAAAAATGGGGCACAAACATTGTATAACAGAACTTTATCTGAATGATCTTTGCAGCCTCCCTCCTCTCTCTCTCTTTCTCTCATCATTTAGCAACCATTTTGCCTAACAACCAAATCATTGAAACATGATACAGTTGCTAAATGAGGAGATGGAGTATTTCAAGACAAGCTTGCCCATTTTAAAAACAGTATATCTGTCTAGTAATATAACAATATAGATATCTACTTACACTAATAGGTTCAATGGGATTTACTTCTGTGCAAGCATATACTGTAGGATAGCAGCCTTGATCTCACCGGTTACATGGGATTATTTTATTAAAATGTTTTTATAATTTATTCGCCAGTTTTCTTCCCAAAAGTTCAGAATTGTTTGTGGGGTTTTCCTGTTCCTACTCTACTTAAACAAAATCCTTGTGAAGTTCATTAGTCTAGCACAGAGTGACTGGAAAGATAGGTAAATATTCTGTCTGGAGATCAGATTCAAAAGCCATTCAATTAAATCCTTGACCTGAACTGACTTTCCAGTCTGAACTGGATTTGAATCACTGAGTCTCCACATTGATTTAGATACCAGCTCAGAAACAGCTGTTACCTGGTAAATTAAGACATTTGTCTGAAATGGTATAGGGTTTCCTGCCTGAGCAGGGGGTTGGACTAGATGACCTCCAAGGACCCTTCCAACTTATTATTATTATTATTATTATTATTATTATTATTATTATTATTATTATTATTATTATTATTATTATTATTATTATTACAAGACAAATCCACTTAAGTTGGTCCTTTGATTCTGGGTCAATTTTCTGAACTGAAGCAAGGATTTGAACTGGATTTTGCATGACAGAGCAAAATTTTAGAATTGGTAGGCCTGTGTCTATTCCCTTGCAAGCTTTTTAGGTAATTAGGGTAAATACATTTTCAATGTTATTTGGACATGTTCATAAACTCATCTTATAGAAACCTCAACAAAGTCAGAGAAGGACCCTGACTATTGATTATTATTATTATTAGCGCATGGCATTGTTACAATAGCCAGGAGACCACAATGCTATTGCAGAGTAGTAGTTTGGCTTGCCAAGGTGCCAGCCCTGTTATAGGAAATGCTTGTGCACTTCCCAAGGTGCACCACAGGAAGGTGAGCTGGCTTTGCACCAGATAGAAATTTGAGCAGCTTTTCCTACAGCATCACCTTCCCGGAAGTGCCTTGCAGGCAGGCGCTGCAACCAGGAAGATTCAGAGCTGTCAGGAATCTGACTGCCTGCACAGAGCACAGCTCGTCTCCCCACCAGAGTGGTAGCTATTTTATCTATTTGCATAGAACATGCTTTCGAACTGAAAGGTGGGAAGAAGCTGAGGTAAGTGATGGGAGCTCACCCCACCACACAGAGCTAGGGCTTGAACCCTCAGAACTGAGACCATTTCCAACATCCAAAAGAGCCACAGTGCCTCTTTTGACACTATTGGTTATTTTATGGGCAAAGCCCGTATAATCCTATTTGCAGCAGTGTGGAGATAGAGTGCCATTGCCTTCTTCTGCACAGTTTATTTTCTTTTCATTTCCCATCAGTCATTTCTTATGGAAACAGAACTAGGGTTCCTTTTTAGCTTTTTCAGATTAAGCAAAATCATCTATATGCCACCATTTAGCATTGAATCAAATGATATAAAACATGTAATGTGTTACCCCAAGTCTGGATACTTTTAATCTTGGTTCAGATTGGAGCAACTGATGAGGAAGCCTAGTCCTCCGCAGCACATAGCAACACAGTTAAACATAAAAGCAAACAAAGCAAAACAAAAATATTTATTTATTTATTTATTTATTTTATTCGATTTATATACCGCCCTTTTCCCGAAGGACTCAGGGCGGTTTACAGGGCAAATTAAAAAAAAGATACAATATACAGATTAAAATACAATTAAACTAATAGCCCCAACACTTTAAAATTGAATTTAAAACCTTAAAAACCCCTCAGTCCAGGCCGGCCAGCTCAAATAGCCAGGTTTTTAGGTCCCGGCAAAACGAACGAAGGATGGGGGCGATCCGGAGTTCCACCGGCAGCTTATTCCATAGGGCAGGTGCACCCACCGAGAATGCTCTCCCCCTGGGAATCACCCGCCGGCACTCCTTGACCGGCGGGACCCTGAGGAGGCCTTCCCTGTGGGAGCGCACAGGACGATGGGAAGTTAACGCTGGCAGCAGGTGCTCCCTAAGATAATCCGGACCCATGCCATTTAGGGCTTTATAGGTCATCACCAGCACCTTGAATCTCACCCGGAGGGCAACTGGAAGCTAATGCAGCTCGCGCAGAAGAGGCATTACATGGGAATATTGAGAGACCCCCATCACAACTCGCGTGGCCGCATTCTGCACCAGCTGAAGCCTCCGAGTGGTCCTCAAGGGCAGCCCCATGTAGAGAGCATTGCAGTAGTCTATCCGGGAGGTCACAGGGCATCTCGGTCCAGATAGGGTCGCAACTGGTGCACCAGGCGAACCTGGGCAAAAGCCCCCCTGGCCATGGCTTTTATATAATCTTCCAAACTGAGCCATGAGTCCAGGAGGACGCCCAAGTTGCAGGCCCTATCTATGGGGGGGTAACACCTCACCCCCCATAGTAAATATGAGTGCAGGGGTGTTGAACTTTCTAAACAAACAGAAATAGAGGAAGGATGATTACGGTAAATTCAGAGCAATTTCTGCCACGATATAATCTGTTAGTATTGGAACAACAGGTTTAACTAATTTTATTTGTTGCCATTTCTTTGTGGAGTCAGTGAGCCAATATGTCCATTTAGAGACCTGAAAAAGATCTGTGCAATACATGGACAGTCACTATTCATATTTAAATGATCGGTTGTAAAGACTATATTCAGGAAAGATTATATTCTAAGCTTAATCCTTTGATTGTTTGAGGATAGCATTAGCTATTCACTGTATTCATTTCTAATATTTGCTAATCAGTTGAAAATAATATTGAACATTTCAGTAAGTGACATTGCATTGCAGAATATTCCAGTGTTTTTCTTGCAGAAAGTGTAGCTATTTTTTGTATGCCTTTAAAAAAATACCTCAGACATGAATAGAAGCTTTGATCATCAATGGTTGAATATTTATTGAGTTGAAATTCTTCCAATTATGCAGTATGTAGAAAAGGCTTAAAACCAAAGTGTTTAATAGATTAGGAATGAATAAAATATTGTTTGTTACCACTTTCCATCATAAATTTCTCCAAATTTGAAGATGGGACAAAAGAATTGGAGATGAAAAACAACAACAAAGGGATTAAAAGCACAAAGGAGAGACATGAGAAATGAAAAAGTTTGAGCATTTCATACAATACCTTTTCACACAAACAAAACACACAAACTCACAAAACCCTACTATTAAGTGCCAAGGAAGATATGACATGATGAGAAGATATGAAAGACCAAGCTGAAGATCTGAAGTAGTCAGCTGAGAAAGGTAGGTCATCAAAATCCTCTTTATCCCACCTTATTTTATATAATAAAAGCTCTTTGTTCACTGCAAAGGAGGGAAGCATTCATTTTGATCGTCCAGTATCTGTAAGAAGGAAGACATCAGCTTCTTTTGATTTTAAGTGATGGGATGAAAGACAGAAGACACCTTCTAGCTGAATCCTGTCTAGATGAAAATGTGGATTCTTTTATCTAATAACCAGTTAGAATGTAGCCTGTTTAACTAACTATTTTTTCCTTTACTGCTCTATTGCATCAACAGTGTACTGCATCTTGTTTCCTGCTACCCTATGAATTTGCGGTACTCTAATCTTAACATTATTGGGATGCGGTGGCTCAGTGGGTTAGGATGCTGAGCTTGTCGATCAGATGGTCGGCAGTTTGGCAGGTCAAATCCCGAGTGCCGCATAACAGAGTGAGCGCCTGTTACTCGTCCCAGCTTCTGCCAACCTAGCAGTTCGAAAGCACGTAAAAATGCAAGTAGAAAAATAGGGACCACTACGGTGGGAAGGTAACAGCGTTCCGTGTGCCTTTGGCATCTAGTCATGCTGGCCACATGACCACAGAGACGTTCTCGGACAAGCGCTGGCTCTTCGGCTTTGAAACAGAGATGAGCACCGGCCCCTAGAGTTGGAAACGACTAGCACACATGTGCGGGGGAACCTTTACCTTTACCTTTTTTAATCTTAACATTGCAAATTATTATGGTATTATAGAATCACATACTATAGAACTATAGAATTTGAATAGAAAAACTTTAATTAGAAGATGAAAAGGGCTATTTATACTGTCAATTTTGCCCCTTTTCTCACTTCAATTCCAGGGAAGCTGGGCCATTTATTTTCTAGCAAGCTTCTCAGATCTTCTTTACAGAAGTTTAGATTGGAGACAAAGCAAAGAGCTGAACATGGAATTGCTGCCTACTAGTTTTTAAAAGCGTGCAAGACAATTCTGAACTTCTTTTGTTCATTTCCTCTTCTCAAACTGTTTTCAAATTTCCTGAAAAAATATTTGTTGCAAAGAGTTTTCTTAGGGTGGCCACTTGTCATTCACAGTGGATTCACTGGAAGTCCTTTTTTCCCCCCAGGTGTCTTCCAGTATGCTTTAGAGTAGGAGGACTTGCTTCCATTGTAAATATTTCAGTTGATTAGCTCTTAATCTTGCGATGCAGAAGGAAGCATATGCAGGAGTAATGAAAAAGTCTTCAGGAATGGTTACATTACAAAGCCACAAGTGCTAAATAGAATTGTTTATCAAATCAATTATTTCCTGTGGTACGTGTTTAAGTGTGTAAGCTTTCATTTAAGCACGAGAAAAAAAACAACAAGCCAAACCACAAAGCAGAATGAAAACGTTCTGAGAAAGAAAACAACAACTGTCTGGCAAACCAGCCGCTCACTTACGTGCAAAGGACATCAGTAAAATACAATACGTTTTTTTTTAAATTTAAAAGGAAACTGTTCTTGTTTTCAAAGAACATTTGAGTGAGACAGAAAATTCTTAAGCATAAGTAAATTCCCTCTTCCCTACCCATAAAGTAGGAGAAATCTTCATAGGCTGGTAGGGGTGGATAAATGTAAGAAATCAAACTATTAGCATCTTTTGTATGAACCAAAACAGATTAAAACATTTTTTTAAAAAAAAAAAACATTGGATCAAACACTGCTTTTCAACTAAAGCCTAATGGACAAACTGCAGCGAACCTGTCTGCTTTCTCAAACAAACCCAGTGGGTGCTCACATTCTCACATAATAAGGGCTAGCAGAAACAACACCTCCAGACAGCTTGAAAAGGGCAGCACCTCCCACTGCTCTGAAAGTATTTCTGGGAGAAAACTCACTGATCAAAGCCGAAGCCGATGACCCTGGTAGCTCACGTAGTCTAACTTTTATCTACTAAAGGTGAGTAAGATGATCAGTGGCTGCTGCTCCACTTTACATGAAAGGTGGAAGGATCAAATGTTGCACTACTGGCTGCTACTCATTCAATATGAACTCATCAAAGGGAAGACTGGGTTAGAAAGTCTTCACTGCTCCTGCTGATTTAGCAGATGCAGGTTTTTTTTCTGGGTCCCCTCCCCCCCTTAATATAGTGTATAATCAAAGATGCACAATATTTGCATTTTTGAAAGAGATGAGAATGTTTGTTTGGAAATACGTTCTTGAATCTTAAAACCCTTGTCGCCTAATTGCAGCAGTGCAATTAGATTTTAGGATTTGGACTTTGGTTTCTGTCCTTTTTAGAGATTAAATGTGCTGCCCTGACTTCACAAAAAATACTTCAGGTGTATTTTGTGTGTGCCACTGTGTGTTGTGTTCTTCATTCTTGTTCTGTCCCAGCCTATGTACATCCTTGTTAAATGCACAAGGACAAAACCCCTTTTGACAAGTAGGCTGGAGACTCAGAAGAAAACAAAACCCCTTTTAATATTGGTAACAAACCTGCCAAATGGTCCAAAAACAAAGGCAACAAAACACAATCCAAATGGAGGAAATTGTCCACACGAAACACAATGCAAAACAAAGAATTATTCACTAGCAATACCAACAGAACATGATCCCATGAAGTACTTTGTAACGGTTGCCTTCAACAACCAGCACCGCCCACACATTCCCCTTTTGTAATCAGTCCTCAAGGCATGGCTTCTCAATGCCTTCTCTAGAGTTGCCCCATTGCCTCCCTCTGGCTTACTCTCCTGGCCTGTCTTTGTTTGCGGGATTCTTTCATGTCCTCCAGCTGTGCGTCCTCTGAGTCCGATCCAACCTCCCCACCGAGCTGCATCTCATCCTGAGCACGAGCAGAAGGGCCAGGTTCCTCACTGGAATGTAAGTCTTGGAGCTCATCAGAGCCTTCCTCTGACTCTGATGGCTCCCCAGGCCCCACCTCCTCCTCCTTAGATTCCCCGGACTCAGCTGTCGGGATCACAGACTGGCACAGAATCACAACAATTCTACTAATCTCATTGGATTAAATTTATAGTCAGTCATATTCTGATGGGATGGTGGTTCCTCCCATTTGTTGATTCTCTATGACAGGGGTGTCAAACTGTTGGCCTGTGGGCTGGACACGTCACATGGAAGCCATGCCCACCCCATTGCCGGCAATGGCAAAAGAGTCCCAATATGTCATGTGAAGTCACGTGACTTCACGAGTTTGACATGTCTGCTCTATGATAAAGAAAAGGAACTCCACATTTTCCCAGGAACTGAAATGAAACATGATTGGTCACATTGATTCTTGTTAAAATACTGGTCAAATGTCTGTCCTTCTGCACTTTGAAATGGCACCATGGATGCAGGAATGTTAAGAATAATACCTTTTGGTAGGATTTGGTGCTTAAGTTCTAGTTCTACACACAAGAATGAACAGAAGCATTGCCAAATATTGCAGGATCACTATTCAATTGCCAAACATTCCCACACATTGAAGCTAGTGTAGAAATTGAAATGAACAAGGAAGGCAGAGATAAAACATTAGACCAGAGAAAAGACATTAGACCAGTGTTTCTCAAACTTGGCAACTTTAAGAAGTGTAGATGTGAACTCCCGGAATTCTCCGGATATTCTGGGGACTGAAGTCTAAATGTATAAGAGCTGTGGTGGTGCAGTGGTTAGAATGCAGTACTGCAGGCTACTTCTGCTGACTGCCAGCTGTCAGTTCGATTCTCACCAGTTTAAGGTTGACTCAGCCTTCCATCCTTCTGAGGTCGCTAAAATGAGGACCCAGATTTTTGGGGCACGATATGCTGATTCTGTAAACCACTTAGAGAGGGCTATAAAGCACTGTGAAATGGTATATAAATCTGCTATTGCTATCTTAGAGTTGCCAAGTTTTAGAAACTGCATTAAGTCCACTCAGAAATTATTGAATCTATAGCTTCTGAACATTCTCAGAACATCCCCTTTTTGTGGACAAGAAGTGTAATAGAGAGAACTAGTGTACAAAAAAAGTAACACAAAACTGCATTCAGGAGGAATTAGAAAGAAATTTGGGGGTGGTGAAAAATACAGTAGCTTTTTTTCCTCTGTTTGATGAAGCATTACCAGAGAGCTCTGAGGGAACTTATTTCTATTTTGGAAGATAGTTGTAGCTCTGCTTAAAGTTAGCTAGGAGACCATTCAAGGTGATAATTTGAAGAAGAAACATTATCTCACCACCTAGGGTGAGATACAAAGGTATAAGTGGGATTGTATAAAATCTGTCCAATTCATTCTGAAGGTCAGTTTTGGAGCTCCAGAAATAACTCAGTCTGCCTCAAGTCACTCATTTTGAACATTATTTGATTTAAGCTGCCCTGAATCTAGTATGTCATTCAGAAAATGGAGTTCTGTTCCCTTGGAGAAATTTTGCCATTTTGGTTTCCAAAAGCTAAAATGATATCCCACTACAATGCAAAGTCTCTTGGTGGTTTATAAATTTAAGCATACACAATAATAATATAGGAATATAAGAACACAGTATATTTAAAAACTTAAGATAAGGCAGTGCAAATATATGGCATATGCAACATATGCAGTTTTATTTCTTCTTATGATCCAGCACAAGTCCTTTTTGACTGTAGTAGTATATGCATTTGATAAATAACTAAATCAATAAACAAATAGCTTTCTATCCAGATTGGTTTTAGAGATGTATTTTCTGCCAGACAATACAATATGAAGGCTGAATGGAGAATAGAGAGGCCTGGCCGGAAACCAAGTTGTTGCTGTCATAGAATTTTTGCAGAATTTATCCAGCCTAGTAATTTCTAATGCAGTTTTTCTGCATACAACTTACTGATTATACCTGACAGCCTGATAGGCTGATAGCTTGGAAGCAGCTTTCTTTCACCTTTATATATATAAGGGAATTATCATTACAACCCATGGTCTTTCAGAAAACATGCAGGCAAGTCAAAGAAAAAAAATCAGAACTGAGGTCTAGCATTCCAGGTTGTTCCTGGTTAATTTTGAGGTCATATAAACATAACCAGAGGCTTTACTAGGCTTAAGCTGCTTTATCATAGAGTCTGCTTTGTTATAGGTTGCTAGAAGCCACTCTGGGGAAGAATCCACATCTGAATCTAATGCAACAATGGCTTCTTCATCTTAGGTAATGCATGGTAATGTTCTTCCCACACTGTTGTGGGAATAAGGTAGTTCAATGATAGGGGGAGAATGGAATGAAATGGAATGGGATGGGATGAGATAACTTTATTGTCACTTTAAATGTACACTAATCAGCATACATTAAAATGAAATTTCATTGCATTCAGCTCTCAAAGAGTAACCACCTCCAATATATATTACATAACCATGACAAAAAATTGTGAATATACCCACATACACAAACATACAGTAGTGGCCAAAATTGTAGAAACCTTTTGGGAAAAATGTATTTTTGAGGTCTGATGGCTAATAATACCACTTTTTTGGGGGGAGTAGTATCATAAAATTATATATCAATGGAAAGATAATTTAATCAGGAATGTAAAGCAACAAAGTTTGTTCAATTATTTGTACTGTATTCTATGAAAAGTTATAGCCAAATAACCAGAAAAAGGAAGCACAACTTGCTTAGGTTGATATCAGGTAGCTTTCCTTCATCTGATTGTAGCCAATGAGCATGAGTGTTTAGAGAGCCAATCAGGTGTCATCTTGTTTTGGCAATGAGCCAATCAGATCACAGTAGGATTCAGTTATTAATGTCATGTATTGAAGCTGAGAGGAGGACGTTTGTCAGTGTGTTATGTGATCACTATCCAGTTGGTTGGATTTTTTGTGTTCTTTCATTTAGTGAGCTTGTAAAACGTAATAAAATTAAAGTAATGATACAAAGAGTTGACTGGTTGCCCAGAAAGCAATGTAAAATAGTATTGTTAAGTGAACCAGGCTACAGTTATAAAGAAATTAGAAGAAAAATTGGTGGAAACTTAACCAAAGGTGGAATTTCTATTGTACACTTTTCCCAAAAGGTTTCCATAATTTTGGCCATTACTGTATATGACCCACATACACACACCACAGTCTAGTTCAGATTTTATACATATACATGGTGAGAAAAAGAATCCTGCAAATTTTACAAGATGGATGACATAAGGGACAAAGCTGTTGCAGAATCTAGTAGTCCTGCTAGAAATATTTTGAAACCCAGAGGCAGGGTGGCCTAATGCTGAAGAAGCTTGTCTCCCACTTGGAAGGTTGAGAGTTCAATCCCAGATACCGGCAGATGTTTCAGATGTTTCTCAGGGTGCAAAGGCCATGTAGGCATCAAGGAAGACATCCAGCCAGTAAACGCTCAGCTCCTTTCAGTCACCCCAACTCTACTCCTAATTAAGGGAATATGGGCAGTGGTGGGATTCAAATATGTGAACAACTGGTTCTGTGTGTGAATGCCGCTACCGGAAGTCCATTCTGGGCAACAAAAAATTAGCTACTCGTTCTGCCGAAGTGGTGCAAACCAGCTGAATCGCACCACTGAATATGGGGTCCTAAAAATGGTGGAGGACATTTCTACAGCAAGTATAATGCAAGAGCAGATCAGAAATGTTTTGAATCAGTTGCTCCCAAACTATCCACATGTCCTCTGTCTTTTGACTTTTGAGCATTTCCCTCTTTTTGTCTCTCTGTAGTCCTTCTTTAGTGACTGCAATTGGTCCCAGTGACTCAGTCATTAACCAAAATGTTTGCTAAGTCAACACATGACTGATAGAGACAATGTGAAGATCACTGCTGTTGCTTCATTTAGATAAAGTTCTCTGTACAGTGTCCTGTTGTCTGACTCATCTTTTTCTGTTGTTGCCAACTCACAGGGTGGAGAGATTGTTAAAAACAAGCTCTCTTTTGCTGAGCTGCCTTCTTTGTGTGGTGTACTGCCAAGCACAAGTTAACAAGCTGAGCTCTCTGACCTTAATTAGTTGATTAAAACCCTCCTGTGGGCTGACAGCTGCTGCCTGAAACTGATCAGACCTTAATCAGTTTCACATCACTGGTTTTCGTTGTCGTAAATGTGTGCATTTGGTTAGAAAATTATTTTTATTACTATTTATTACCACTGTATTTGGGAACAGTCCCTATCTGAGGCTGTTGCTAAAATAAGGACTATTCATCCAATCTATCTATCTCTCTGTCTGTCTGTGTGGGTGAGTTAGTGACAAAGGTTAAGACAGCCAGAACAGCAGCACTCAAATCTTCAGCTCATCAACCTTTTCATGAAGTTTTAGAACAGGGGTGTCAAACTGTTAGCCCGCAGGCTGGATGGATCACACAGAAGCCATACCCACCCAAGCTCTGGCAAGGGGGAAAAAGTCACGATACGTCGCAACACGTCACGTGACGTGGCGAGTTTGACATCCCTGTTTTACATTGTTCTTCAACCCCCAAAAAATAATTTAATAAATTCTACTTTAAATAATAGTACTACAAATAAGAACAACATCAAACCTTAGGATGGTCTCACCAACCTTTGGAAATTGATATTGACCATTTTGGGGAACCCTGAGCCAGCAGAACCAATAAACAGGATTTCAAGAAGAGATCTGCCAGTTAAGAACACGGATAAAGTTTCTAAATCTAAGGAAGAAGTTTGCACTGTTAGATGACTTCTTGATTGTGGGAGATTATAGGTGCAGTTGGTAAAATCTCATCTGAAGGAAAAACTATTGAGATGTTATTAGCTGAAGAAAACTCTCTTATTGATTAGGAACAGTAATATCCCCAAATAATCAGGGTATATGTATATTTAAGCTATTTCAAGTTCTTATTTGAAAAGAGACATTTTAATTCTGTTAAATTATACACCTCATACGATTGTCTCTAATGGTAACATCAATTCTATGCTTACACTATAGAGTTCTATAAGTTGTAGAAATTGTTTTTGTGATAATGGTTGAGATTTTTATAACTATGGTGTTTATTTTGGGATTATTTATTATTTATTTATTTTGAAGAAAATCATGTTCAAAATAATTTTCAGCTTGAAATACCTTAGTCCCAAAATTCAGGACCTTCCAATTATCTGAATGGCAGTCAGAGGTACAAATGATTGCATACATCTGCCAAAATAGGTGGGTGTCTCGGAAGAATGGCTTGATAAACCTCTCCTTGTGAGACAGAATGGATGTTACTTACCAATGGAAGCTTAATTAATTTGATAAAAGAAAACCTGATTTCACAGACAGTTACTTTCAATCAGTAATTGTAATTATCTCTTGCCCCTGCTTTTAATGGTGCAAAATTACATGCATACACCTCTACAAAATATATCAAAAATCATGCCCCTTAGGGCAATCAGAATATGTTTCCCCCTCCCCCCAGTGTAAACTTAGAAAAAGGTCATATCTAGTGAATAAGAAAGTTGTTAGAAGAAAATGGCAACCAGTTCAGACATTTAATGTAATAGAATACCTTATCTGAGAGACCTGATTTTTTGATACACGTACACAGTGGCATGGTGGCCTAGAGGTGCAGATGCTTGGAGGTTGAGAGTTCAGTTTTAAGCAGCAGCAGATGTTTATTAAGGTGCAAGGAGAAAATATATGCTGCAGACTCTGCATAGGCATCAGGAAGGGCATCCAGCCAGTAAATGCTCAGGTCCATTCATTCACCCCTACTCCACCCTGAATTAAAGGGATTAAAGGATTGTAAAAAGGAAAGAATATTTCTGCAACTCTAATTTTCTGGATTTCTAAGACCAAATATAATTTATTGTTGCTTCTAACTCTTCCTGATCAGATGGAGATCATTTCACCAGGACTGTTGCCAATAATTACTTCTTTGAATTAGCCCTAGTGAATACAGTACTCCTAGGACCAACTTTGTAGGTTATAGCCAGTTATGGATTAGTTTTGCTTGATTCTGAAATATTGGGAAATGATCTATCATTATTAGTGTTCTGGTTGCCTAGTAACATCAGCTGAGCTCAAGCAGCCTTTATCCATTATCCTAAGCTATTGTGAAGGTTGCTTCCAACTTCAAATACTGAAGGAATCTCATTTCCAAGATAATATTGGCAGATGATGGCAGAAGAAAGCACAAAGCACTAGTCTTATGCCCACGCAGAGGCTCTTAATAAGACAGATTGTTCCCTCCTGCTATAGCTAACTGTTACCATGACATATTGTAACTGAAAACTACAAACAAAACTTGGCTTTTTCATGGAGTCAAAAAATGAAGAAGGAAAGAATCAGGCAACTAACGATTAATGACTGAGTGCATTTTTAGGGGAAGAAGATTTCAACTTTCAGATTTCATCAGAGATATCATTCAGTGTGATTCTGTCCTGATCTGTTGGGACATCTAGAAAAGTCTTGTTTAAAATCCCACTCTAACAGGAGGAAAGACCCATGAGGATCAGAAGCCAGGCCTTCTCTGTAAATGCCCCCCTCTCACTACAACTTCAGGTATATATCACTCCTTCTCTTCTAATGTACTAGAAGATGCTGGAAACTACTATTTCAACCACGTTTGGGCTCCTAGCAATGAATAATAGAGAGGTTATATTGTCACATACAATTGTGTATCGTCTGACCGATCTACTGTGATAATTAAATTCGCAGATGATACTATCATAGTGGGTCTTATTACAGGTGGAGATGAAACAGCATACAGGGGGGAGGTACAAAAACTATCCATATGGTGTCTACAGAACAACTTGCACCTGAACGTCAGGTGTTAAGTGAAGATTGCAGTTTTGACTCAACCGGTACTTTTCAAAGATTTGGATGTTTATCGGTCCTTCCTTCCCTCCCTCTTCCTCCCTTCCCTTCCCTTCCCTTCCCTTCCCTTTCCTTTCCTTTCCTTTCATTTTCATTCCCTTCCCTTCCCTTCCTTCCCCTTCCCCTTCCCCTTCCCCTTTCCTTTCCTTTCCTTTCCTTTCCTTTCCTTTCCTTTCCTTTCCTTTCCTTTCCTTTCCTTTCCTTTCCTTTCCTTTCCTTTCCTTTCCTTTCCTTTCCTTTCCTTTCCTTTCCTTTCCTTTCCTTTCCTTTCCCTTCCCTTCCCTTCCCTTCCCTTCCCTTCCCTTCCCTTACCTTACCTTACCTTACCTTACCTTACCTTACCTTACCTTACCTTACCTTACCTTACCTTTCCCTCCTATAGATTGCTCCAAAGCTCTAGGTCCTTGCATATTGTGTCCAAAACATGGTGATTTGTGCTTCGAGTGAGAACTCTGGCTTGAGTTATTTAATGATCCATTTGCTTATTTTCTTGGCTGCCCATGGTATTTTCAGAAGCCTTCTCCAATAGGAAAGTTCAAAAGCCTCAATACTCTTTCAGTTTCCTCAGAAACCAGCTTTCACTTCCAGAGAAAGTGTCACAGAGACCAACCACTGTCTGCACAGTTCTGATCTTTGTAGATATAAATACATTACAGCATCTGAATTTCTTTCCCAAGGCCATAATTGGAAACCTACCCAGTGTCAATCTGCAGCATATTTCTTGACTGCTGTTTCCTTTACTCTTAACAGTCAATCCTAAAAGGCAGAAACTATCCATGTTTCTGTGTCTTCACTGTCAGTTCTAAGGTTGGTTTCTACCATTGGAATGATAGAAGTTGTCCTCTTTATATTTAATCGTATGCCTTTTTATTGTACTCCTTGACTTTCCTTACTAGAGATTCTAGATCATTTGAATTTTCAAGTATCAAGGGAGTGTCTATCACATGATAGATATAATCTAGCATACATTTCCCATAGTGATAAAAACATAACTGCCTAAATTATATGGCTTAGTGGATGTGAGGAAAATTAACCACTTAAATTAAAACAAATTATTATTGGATGCACACAGGCCACATAATGTCACCTGAAAAAACAAGGGTCATTAGCATATCTTTATCATGATTTAAACTAGTTGGCTCTACTCTTTCCATGCTAAGTTGAAAAGCAGAGAGTAATTAGCAAGAGCATGCTTTGCCAAGTTCCCAAGAGTACACTGAGCCATAAGATAAAATATTTTAGAAAATATTAGGAGCAGCAAATAGGTTAAAATTGCAGGCAGTACTGGATGAAAAAATGGACAAATATAGGGAAGGTATTTCAGAACAAATTGCTTTTCACTGGCTGTAAGATATCTCTTGACACAAGCTTCTATTAGAATGTTTTTTTAAAAACCAAATATATAATGTTCTATATTTTACAAATTAATTTCTATCTTTGCTCCTTTAAGCTTGTAGATATAGGATATATATGCAGGACAGGTCACTTTTAAAAAAAATGATATTACTGCAATGTCTTCTGGCAGGAAAGTGAATGTATACACTGGAAACCATCTGCCTAAACCCTGTATCTCTAGATATGTTGGGTTCTGTTAGTAGAAATTCTGGGAGTTGTAATCCAATCACATTTTGGGGATATTAAATCAGACAAGAATGCTCCAAGTAAGACAAAGGAAGTTCATACACTTGTTAAGAATTTAAATGCAAGTATAATGAAATGAGCACAAGACAACCAATGGCCTTTTTATGACAATTGCAAGAGTTTGGTGTATGCCTCTTGATTATTTAACTATATTCTCATGAATATGCTTACCTTACCATATGTGACATAATTTATACACATCAATCATTAACACTAATTTCATTGTATAAATGTACAACATAAAAAACAGATTCTTTAATACTATTAAATTCCTTTAGGAACCCCTGTGTAACATGGCAGCAAATATTGTAAAATGTTCTTGTAAAAGAGGCATAGCTCACTTCATTTCATATGTTGTATATGTTAAAGTTAGATCTCTAACATGAAGGAATTTTATATTTGAGTGTAACTTCCAAAACCATGAATACAACAATGCTATGGCCATATGGTCAGTGCTATTGAAAACATACTTACAAAGAAAAATTCACTCTTTTAAAAAAATATAATACCTCTGGATAGATTGGCCACACAATCATGCTTATATATTATAGCCTTGATTGACATATTGTCTTTTTTCCCCAGGTAGCTCATTGTTTCTTGGCATGCAAGTCGTGTTGCAAAAGGTGATGACAAAATCTTGGGTTGCACATGCGGAAGAACAGAGAAGGTCAAGCTTGTAATCACAATTTTGCCAGCATGCAGAGCGGAATGGCAATTCTCCACTCTAGCCCACCTCTGATCTGCTTTACATCCCTCTCAATGCAGAGAACAGCCATGGAATGTCATACCAACACTGCTGTCTATTGCCATTCCTTTCCAATCATGCACCTGCAGTAATGTATCTGCCACCCCTTGAAGAATAAGCAAATCTTTTGGCTAAAAGAAATCAAATAGAATCCAAACTGCTACACAAAAATCTCCTAAAATCACGCTTCTGACAATTTTTCTATCTTGTACCTCATTATAAAACAAGCTGGACCCAGCATTTCTATTGATTCATTCCTGAAGGCACCATTTGCTGTGGCAGATGCTTCCTTAAGGTTGTTCTGTACCTGAAGCTGGAAGTTTAAGTTTAAGTTTAAGTTTATTATATTTGTATACCGCCCTTCTCCCGAAGGACTCAGGGCGGTGAACAGGGCATATATAAAATACAAAGTACAAAAGTTAAAAGAGAATTAAATATAAGCCCGAGCTAAAACAATAAATAATAGTATAAAAAAACACAATAAAAACCCCAACACATCCCCCATCAGGCCAGGCCGGCTTGTTCAAATAAATAGGTCTTCAGATCACGTCGGAAGGAGCGAAGGTCAGGCGCCGTCCGGAGCTCAACCGGCAACTGATTCCATAAGTCCGGGGCACCCACAGAGAAGGCCCTCCCCCTGGGGGCCACCAGACGACATTCTCTGACCGGTGGCACCCTGAGGAGGCCCTCTCTGTGGAAACACACAGGGCGGAGGGAAGTTGACGCCGGCAGCAGGTGATCCCCGAGGTACTCCGGACCCATGCCATGTAGGGCCTTGAAAACCATTACCAAAACCTTGAATCTCACTCGGAGGTGAGGAGTTGCCTGAACTAAGTATTGATTTCATTTTAAGTTTTTATGTGTGCTTGGCATTCTGTCCTTTCATTTGTGGTAAGAGTCATGATGGCGCAGTGGTTAGAATGCAGTACTGCAGGCTAATTTTTGCTGAGTGTCAGCAGTTCGATTCTCACTGGCTCAAGGTTGACTCAGCGTTCCATCCTTCCGAAGTGGGTGAAATGAGGACCCAGATTGTTGTGGAACAATATGCTGACTCTGTAAACTGCTTAGAGAGGGCTGTAAAGCACTGTGACGTCTTATATAGGTCTAAGTGCTATTGCTATTGGGACAGCTTTCATTGAATTCTCAACTGATGTTGGGCGTTTCTAGGCAATGTAAAAGACCATTGTTATTTTGAGGAGTTTAGTGAATATTTTGATTTCTCATTTCACATTAAGAAAAGTCTAGAAGTATGAAGCTTGGTTTTTTAAAAAAACTTCTGTTTACTGAATAAAGAAAAAGGGGGTGGGTGGAAACCTGTGAAAGTTTCAGTCTTTTGGTTCCCATTCCAAAGTCATAGGCCATCCAGTTCAAGGTCAGGTCTTGCAGTCTCATGGACCATGAAGTCATGGTGCCAGATTTTGTTATTTTTTGGGAGCTTCTGCACAAAACCTAGCAATGGGTACTGTGAAAATTGGCTACCTCTGTTGTTGTGATAAAGGCAGGGCTTTTTTTGTCGTAGAACGCTCAGAACGGAGTTCCGGCACCTTTTTGGGATGGAACCTTGTAGAGTAGGCAAGGCGGGTTGTATGACATGTGTGAGTTCTGGTACCTTTTTCTTTCCCAAAAAAAGCACTGGATAAAGGAGCTTCTGACATCTTGTAAGTTTTTTGGGTGCCACCATGCTCAGTATGCATGCTTTTTTATGTTTGCTTTTAAATCTGTATTTATTTATTTATTTATTTATTTATTTATTTATTTATTTATTTATTTATATTTATATACCGCCCTTTCCCGAAGGACTCAGGGCGGTTTACAGGGTGATTAAAACGAAAAGTACAAAAGTTAAAAACAATTAAAAAAATTATATCAATCCCTGAACAAATAAAAACCCCAGTTAAAATTAAAATTAAAATTAAAATTCTCAGCCTGGGCCAGAGAGCTCAAAGAGCCAGGTCTTCAGGTCCCGGCGGAATGACCGAAGGTCGGGGGCAGTCCTAAGCTCCACGGGCAGCTGGTTCCAAAGGGCAGGCGCACCCACTGAGAAGGCCCTCCCCTTGGGTGTTATCCGCCGGCAATCTCTTACTGGCGGTACCCTGAGAAGACCCTCCCTGTGGGAGCGCACTGGACGAAGGGAACTTGATGCCGGCAGCAGTGGAGCAGTGGGCTAATGCCTCCTTAAGTAACACCAGCAGCCTGCAATTAGTGCAGGTTCGCATCCCACCAGGCTCAAGGTTGACTCAGCCTTCCATCCTTCCGAGGTAGGTAAAATGAGGACCCAGATTGTTGGGGGCAATTAAGCTGACTTTGTAATAATGCCGCTTGGGGGTGTGTGTGAAAGCCCTAATAAGCAGGCATATACATAGAATGAAGGCTACTGCTAAGCTTGTAAGCCGCCCTGAGTCTTTGGAGAAGGGCGGGATATAAATGGAATAAAAATAAAAATAAATAAATAAATAAAATAAAACTGATGCACTAAACACCTTAATTCTATACTCACCTCATACAATGTTGGAATCGTAATCTCATTTCCCAAGAAGTGAAGAATTATTTCTGTATTTGTGACACTGATGGCACCACTGTCATAGCTGGGGGGAGAGAGAGAGAGGGAGAGGGAGAGGGAGAGGGAGAGGGAGAGAGAGAGAGAGAGAGAGAGAGAGAGAGAGAGAGAGAGAGAGAGAGAGAGAGAGAGAGAATAATGAAAAATGGAGAACATTTCTACTTTACATAGTATAGGCACATTCATAAATAGATCTTTCTAGCTTTGGCATCCTATTTTCAAAGCTTCTAGCTAAAGTTTCTGTTTGCTCATTTTTAATTTATCAACATCTGCCAAATTTACTCTGCTAGAGGGGTGCTGCAATCTCCAAACGTTGGAGGATATCTTACTAAAAATCTCACAAAATTTTCCCAACCATCAGGCTAACAACTCCTAAACCTTAACTCCCTTTGATAAAATATCTAGTCACCTATGTTTGTATATTGGACAGCAGTCTGCTTTGCATTGTTCCACTCAAGGATGCAGTAATATTAGTGAATTTGTTTTATTCCAATAGTTTATAATAGAAAGTGAGCTTAAATTTAAATGAAATAATAATAATAATAATAACAGCAACAAAAGCTAAGGTAAATATGGACATATTGTATTTCTGGCCCATGTCAATGAAGTAAATATAAATCTATTTCATCTCACTTACCATCTCAGCCTATAGTTTAAACAAAGACTTATGAACCCTCACATTTATTGTTGTAGTGTGCAGGATTTCTCCTATTAATTTATCTTAACTTGGGCATGGTTGTTTTTCCCCCCACTCTTGAAATGTAACCTGAATCACACACTTCCAGAAAGTTTATAATCCACAGGGTAATCTTGTTTGAATCTGAATATTAGCCTGGGAAGTAAAAATGAAACCATTCAATTAAAAATATAGTGTAATTTATATGTAGAAATTGATTAAAGTGGCCAAAAAAGTAGCAAAAAAGTACAGTGTGAATCCTGGATGTCTTAAGATCTATAGAATCTCAGTACTAGAAATGATAGCCTTCACGGTTCCATTAAAAAAAGACAGAATCAATAATCTCAATTTGCTTGTACAGGATACAGTTTAAAACAACAACACTTTACTTGATTTTCCCTAAGGTTTTATGGTCTGTGGTTCCCATGTTCACATTATTGATCAGCTGAGCTTTGGAAGGTTTGATAATGGTTCCTGTGGTGCAAAAGTTTCAAGAATTAGAAATAAGAAATGAAATCTGTGAATCTCGTTTTAAAGAGCCTATATTCTGCACATTTGCAGACATATGCCTGGTTTTAGCAAACAAGAATAGTGTGGGTCTTTAGGATAGATTCATGATGTAAGTGTTTATTCAGATGTCAAACCACACTTGTTAATTTCTCACACATTTGTTATGGCCTCCCAAGGCTTCAAATTCAAATATATCAGATTGGTGGATCCCATTCATTGTGAATCAGGCAGGCAATAAACATAGGAAAATCTCAAAAGATCTTTTCAACAAGCAGTCAATAAAATGGACTAACATAAAAACATCAAATAACAGTATTTCTAAATACATATTCCATTTTTAAAAATAAAGGTGTTTGCATTTGTGTGTGTGTGTGTGCACGTGCGCTTGTGTGTGTAAGGGGGAGTGGTGTATTTAAGAAAACTCATCCTGTAGCTTTTATAGAGGAATAAGGCATACTGTATAAGCTGGAAAGACTTTATACCTCTGCAAATTTTACTTATATTTTACATTTTATATTCTGTTTTTCTGCCCACACTTTCGGGTCATCTTACGAAAAATAGTTTGGGAGGAAGGCTGAAAGTAGGACCTAAGAGTATTCTTATTTCTTTTGAGCAGCATCATACTCTGTAGTTAGTAAGACCTGAAATCTTGCTTTTTAAAGATTTTGTCTTCATTTTTGCTGAAGGGTGCATTTTTTAATGGCCCTATTTATTAAGAGTATAGGTTCTAAATGGAGTCTCTGGTCAGTGAATTGCATGGAAAACCACAAGTAGGATATAAAAGGATGCTAAAATTGTCTGGCACTGAACATCGCTCAGTTTTGCAATCCTGCCATTAATAATTCACACAGTCTTTGTTCCGACACATTAATTGGAGCTTAAGTAACTATAGCGTATAATCAAAGAGATGTATTCGGCACATAAGGTCAAATTTAATCCAACTTAGAATTTTAGGAAAAGAGAGGAATGGCTACTAGTTAACTACAGCCACAACCTAAATAACTTCATCACAGGAAATATGCAGTGAACGTAATCACTTGCATGAAAACTGGGGAAACCAGAATTTGCTTTGGCATTTCCTGTCTATGGGTGAGGCTAACTTTGTTTCAAGGAAGATGCCACATGCCACATGCCACATTTCCCTGTTTGCCATATCTTCAAATGTTAAGAAAGGTCATCCCAAATTATTGCCATTAAACCAAGACCCTGGCTGTATGTTGCAGAGATTCATTAATGAATTGCTGTTTTGCCAAGTGTCAGAACAATGATCAGGTGCCCAGGCAATTTGTTCTTTTGGATTCAGAAACAATGAGCACACCAATGAATAAAGAAAGTTTAAGTTTTATTATTAATTCAAGCATATTTATTTATTTATTTATTTTATTTTAATTCCATTTATATCCCGCCCTTCTCCGAAGAGGTCAGGGGCAGTCCTAAGCTCTACAGGCAGCTGGTTCCAAAGGGCCGGCACACCCACAGAGAAGGCCCTCCCCCTGGGTATTGTCCGCCGGCAATCTTTTACCGGCGGTACCCTGAGAAGACCCTCCCTGTGGGAGCGCACAGGACGAAGGGAGCTTGATGCCGGCAGCAGGTGTTCCCTCAGATATCCTGGACCCTCGCAATTTAGGGCTTTATAGGTCATCACCAGCACCTTGAATCTCACCTGGAGGGCAACTGGAAGCCAATGCAGCTCGTGGAGTAGAGGTGTTACATGGGAGTATCGGGAAACCCCCATCACAACCCGCGCGGCTGCATTCTGCACCAGCTGAAGCCTCCGAGTGGTCTTCAAGGGCAGCCCCATGTAGAGAGCATTGCAGTAGTGCAATCAGGAGGTCACGAGTGCATGAGTGACTGTGCGCAGGGCATCTCGGTCCAGGTAGGGCTGCAACTGGCGCACCAGGCAAACCTGGGCAAACTCAATAGAAAACACAATAGAAAATAGAAAATAGTAATGCACTGTTACTACCAATGAATATCTCTCTAATTCTGGACTGGTGAACTTTGCTTCAAGAATTAAGATAGTTGTAAGAGTAAGTACATGATAGCTCAAGCTTATCATGTTATCTATAATTCCATGATTTGGTAACTGTTGACTATAGACACTGAAGAGAAACATAGAAGACAGGACATTGTCTAAAGCTAAGGAATTTCTAGAAACCTGGTACTCTGGCAAGTTAGCCATCAATAGACGCATAGACCTAAACAATATCTACATACTATGCACAAGAAACAATCAACAAGCCCAAAAGGAAACAAAAAAGACCAAAATACCTCCCACCAGCAATCAGCACCCAGATGAGCACAGATTAACTTCAAGATTAACATCAGACCAACAATCAAGAAATAACCAATAACCCAATCAAGGAATGGCCAAAGAAGCCAATAGTAAACAGCAAGTAAGGAACCTCCAAGATCATTCCCACCAACACTGACAGAGCAAGCCAGTAGAACATAAACTGAGAGCAAATACACTTCTTACTAACACTGATGATATTAGCTAGTCTGGGTAATTTATTTTTTTATTTATTTTTTATTTATTTTAATTCCATTTATATCCTGCCCTTCTCCGAAGACTCAGGGCGGCTTACAAGCTTAGCAGTAGCCTTCATTCTATGTATATGCCTGCTTATTAGGGCTTTCACACACACCCCAAGCGACATTATTACAAAGTCAGCTTATTGCCCCCAACAATCTGGGTCCTCATTTTACCTACCTGGGAAGGATGGAAGGCTGAGTCAACCTTGAGCCTGGTGGGACTCGAACCTGCACTAATTGCAGGCAGCTGGTGTCACTTAAGGAGGCATTAGCCCACTGCTCCACCAAGGAAACAACCAAGCTCAAAGAGCACTAAGGAGTCCTCAAGTCTAAAACTGTTTGGCCATGTAAGATAGAACATAGAATAACAAAGCTGGAAGGCCCTTGGAGATCTTCTAGCCCTACTCCCTGCTTGAGCAGGAGACCCTATACCTTTTTGGATAAATGGCTGTCCAGTCTCTTCTTAAAAGCCTCCAGTGATGGAGCACCCAAAATTTCTGAAGGCAAGTCATTCTACTGGTTAATTGTTCTCACCATTAGGAAATTTCTCCTTAATTCTAGGTTCTTAGTTCTAGATGAAACACTCCTTTGTACAATGTCTTTCAAATTCACTGCACTCTGCAAGATTCTTCAGTCTTCAGTGGAGAACGTCAGGAGCTACTCCAAGAAGAAAACTACTTAAAGGGTGAATGATACAACAGGGTTGGCTCAAAGATGTGTGGCATCTCTAGACCAAATTACTGATGGTGCCACAAATGTAAAGGTTCACATTTTTAGAATGATTTGGAAGGATAGGCGGCACTGATGCACCCGAGGCCAGGGGTAGGCAACCTTGGTTCTTTTATGACTCGTGGACTTCAACTCCCAGAATTCCTGAGTCAGGAATTCTGGGAGTTGAAGTCCACGAGTCATAAAAGAGCCAAGGTTGCCTACCCCTGGCCTAGGCTAAAGAAACAGTGCTTGATGTGGTTTAAATACAATGCAAAAGAGGAAATCTGAAAGAATTCCTGTTTTTCAACCCAAAGCTGTCTCTGCTTTAAAACAGGGACTATGTTTTGTGCTAGCCTGAACTAGGGAAGATAGTAATTTTCAAGGGGAAGCCAAGTTTAACCAATTAAGAAGGAAGAGTGGAAGCTAAATGTTAAATAAAACATCCAGGCAGATGAATTTGTATGTAAGGTAGCCAAAAGTAATTCTAACATTTCTGCCTAATTAGCCTGAATAAAAAAAAAGAAAAGCTGAGAATTCTGTATTTCCCATGAATATTTAAAAATTCTGATCAGCCAGGCAAATGCTGTACTGAAAATAACTCCAGCAGTTTCAACTCTTGGTGCAAAGTCAGCGGCACTCCTCACCTGACTATGATTCATGGAAATAACACTCTCATTAGGGAAAAGGGGCTGTGCTTTTCTGTTTATTTTCCTGCATTCATGGCAAACTCCAGGCTGATGAGTTATTTACACCCTGAGTTACCTATTGAACAATAGGTAGCTAGAAGTACAGTATGTACTGTATTACAGGATAATTAGAGGCCTATGAAGGAAACTCTGGGATGAAATAATCAGTGGTGTCAAATCATGTTATGGCTACTGGCGGAAGCTGAAGAAATAACTAATGAAGCTGTCACTTTCCAAAGAACACATGATTAGGAAATGAAGTAGTAGCTATCTGAACATACAGATGAAGAGAGATCTCTTTTTGCTAGTGGCACATGAGTCAGAATGATGCTCTACTTCATGGGTGTCAAACTTGCAACGTCACGTGACTGATATGAAGCCGCTGGGTGAGATCATTCATGGTTTTGGAGTTGGGTATCATCAGTATGCTGATGATACCCAGCTTTTTATTTCGACCCCAAACCACCCCAGCGATGCCCTCGATGTGATGTCCCGTTGCCTGGAGGCGGTCCGGGTCTGGATGGGGAGGAACAGGCTTCGGCTCAACCCTGACAAGACTGAGTGGCTGTTCGTGCCGGCATACTGGGAAATGCAGATTATTTCATCTCTTGCCATGGGGGGTGAGCTATTACCCCCCGTAGATAGGGCGCGCAACTTGGGGGTCCTTCTAGATTCACAGCTCTCTTTAGAAGAGCATATTGGAGCTGTGACTAGGGGGGCCTTTGCCCAGGTTCGCCTGGTGCGCCAGTTGCGGCCCTATCTGGACCGGGATGCCTTGCGTACAGTCACTCATGCACTTGTGACCTCTCGTCTGGACTACTGTAATGCTGTCTACATGGGGCTGCCCTTGAAGACCACTCGGAGGCTCCAACTGGTGCAGAATGCAGCCGCGCGAGTTGTGCTGGGAGTTTCCCGATACTCCCATGTTACACCTTTGCTCCGTGAGCTGCATTGGCTGCCGGTTGTCCTCCGGGTGAGATTCAAGGTGTTGGTAATGATCTACAAAGCCCTACATGGCATGGGTCCGGATTACCTACGGCAACACCTGCGGCCGGCGTCAACTTCCCTCCGTCCAGTGCACTCCCACAGAGAGGGCCTCCTCAGGGTGCCTCTGATTAAAGAATGTCGATTGGTGGCCCCCAGGAGGAGGGCGTTCTCTGTGGGTGCGCCAGACCTGTGGAACCGCTTGCCGGTCGAGCTCCGGATGGCCCCCGACCTTCGCTCCTTCCGGCGTGATCTAAAAACTTATTTATTCGATCAATCTGACCTGGTTTGATGGGTTAGGGTTGGGGTTTTAAATATGGCTTTTAATTATTGTTTTATATTCGGGCATAATATTTAATTGTCTTTTAACTTTTGTATTTCACTTTTATATTTATTGCCCTGTACACCGCCCTGAGTCCTTCGGGAGAAGGGCGGTATGTAAATCAAATAAAACTAAACTAAACTAAACTTGTCATGACGTATCACACCTTTTTTCCCATTGCCAGCAATGGGGTGGGCACAGTTTTGCCATGACACATCCAGCTGCGGGCCAGCAGTTTGACATCCCTGCTCTACTTAAATTAAGTTGCTCCAGCCCTCTGAAATAAGCTCCTCCCTAAGATTTGGAGCTTTCTTTAGGTCCTGGAAAGCTAATAAGACTTGACTTGTCCAGGAGATTCACAGAGATTGATGATCTTAATATGAGTCCTTGAATTGTGATTTTAATTTAAATTTCATCCTAAATCTGAGTTTCACGTTAATGAGCTGGATTGGAGGTTGTGTCACATCTTATTTATTATAAGTCTTATTTATCATGAGTATGGGCTTTTGATAATGTTGGTGATATAAATATTGGGAAATACCGTATATACTTGAGTATAAGCCGAATTTTTCAGCCCACTTTTTGGGCTGAAAAATTCCACTTCGGCTTATACTCCAGTCAACAAAAAAAACTTACCGAGGACTTGTGCGCGGCCGAGGCTTTGGTGCTTCCGGGATCGCCCGCACCTCTCCCAAGCCACCGCCGTCCGAGACCTGCCGAAGTTTGGGGAGGTTTGGGGAGGTGCGCGCGCACCTCCCCAAACTCCGCGCCTTGCCTGCCTGCTTCTTTCCGCAGCGGAAAGAAGCAGGCAGGCAGGGCGCGGAGGAACGGAGACTTGCCGACGTTTGGGGAGGTTTGGGCGCCTCCCCAAACCTCGGCAGGTCTCCGTTCCTCCGCGCAGACCTGCCGACGTTTGGGGAGGTTTGGGCGCCTCCCCAAACCTCCCCAAACGTCGGCAGGTCTCCGTTCCTCCTGCCGACCTTTGGGGAGGTTTGGGCGCCTCCCCAAACCTCCCCAAACCTCGGCAGGTCTCCGTTCCTCCTGCCGACCTTTGGGGAGGTTTGGGCGCCTCCCCAAACCTCGGCAGGTCTCCGTTCCTCCTGCCGACCTTTGGGGAGGTTTGGGCGCCTCCCCAAACCTCGGCAGGTCTCCGTTCCTCCTGCCGACCTTTGGGGAGGTTTGGGCGCCTCCCCAAACCTCCCCAGGTCTCCGTTCCTCCTGCCGACCTTTGGGGAGGTTTGGGCGCCTCCCCAAACCTCCCCAGGTCTCCGTTCCTCCTGCCGACCTTTGGGGAGGTTTGGGCGCCTCCCCAAACCTCGGCAGGTCTCCGTTCCTCCTGCCGACCTTTGGGGAGGTTTGGGCGCCTCCCCAAACCTCGGCAGGTCTCCGTTCCTGTTTGGGGAGGTTTGGGCGCCTCCCCAAACCTCGGCAGGTCTCCGTTCCTCCGCGCAGACCTGCCGACCTTTGGGGAGGTTTGGGCGCCTCCCCAAACGTCCCCAAACCTCGGCAGGTCTCCGTTCCTGTTTGGGGAGGTTTGGGCGCCTCCCCAAACCTCCCCAAACCTCGGCAGGTCTCCGTTCCTCCGCGCAGACCTGCCGACCTTTGGGGAGGTTTGGGCGCCTCCCCAAACGTCCCCAAACCTCGGCAGGTCTCCGTTCCTGTTTGGGGAGGTTTGGGCGCCTCCCCAAACCTCCCCAAACCTCGGCAGGTCTCCGTTCCTCCGCGCAGACCTGCCGACCTTTGGGGAGGTTTGGGCGCCTCCCCAAACCTCGGCAGGTCTCCGTTCCTCCTGCCGACCTTTGGGGAGGTTTGGGCGCCTCCCCAAACCTCGGCAGGTCTCCGTTCCTCCTGCCGACCTTTGGGGAGGTTTGGGCGCCTCCCCAAACCTCCCCAGGTCTCCGTTCCTCCTGCCGACCTTTGGGGAGGTTTGGGCGCCTCCCCAAACCTCGGCAGGTCTCCGTTCCTCCTGCCGACCTTTGGGGAGGTTTGGGCGCCTCCCCAAACCTCGGCAGGTCTCCGTTCCTGTTTGGGGAGGTTTGGGCGCCTCCCCAAACCTCGGCAGGTCTCCGTTCCTCCGCGCAGACCTGCCGACCTTTGGGGAGGTTTGGGCGCCTCCCCAAACGTCCCCAAACCTCGGCAGGTCTCCGTTCCTGTTTGGGGAGGTTTGGGCGCCTCCCCAAACCTCCCCAAACCTCGGCAGGTCTCCGTTCCTCCGCGCAGACCTGCCGACCTTTGGGGAGGTTTGGGCGCCTCCCCAAACGTCCCCAAACCTCGGCAGGTCTCCGTTCCTGTTTGGGGAGGTTTGGGCGCCTCCCCAAACCTCCCCAAACCTCGGCAGGTCTCCGTTCCTCCGCGCAGACCTGCCGACCTTTGGGGAGGTTTGGGCGCCTCCCCAAACGTCCCCAAACCTCGGCAGGTCTCCGTTCTTCCTGCCGACCTTTGGGGAGGTTTGGGCGCCTCCCCAAACCTCCCCAAACGTCGGCAGGTCTGCGCGGAGGAACGGAGACCTGCCGAGGTTTGGGGAGGTTTGGGGAGGCGCCCAAACCTCCCCAAACAGGAACGGAGACCTGCCGAGGTTTGGGGACGTTTGGGGAGGCGCCCAAACCTCCCCAAAGGTCGGCAGGTCTGCGCGGAGGAACGGAGACCTGCCGAGGTTTGGGGAGGTTTGGGGAGGCGCCCAAACCTCCCCAAAGGTCGGCAGGTCTGCGCGGAGGAACGGAGACCTGCCGAGGTTTGGGGAGGTTTGGGGAGGCGCCCAAACCTCCCCAAACAGGAACGGAGACCTGCCGAGGTTTGGGGACGTTTGGGGAGGCGCCCAAACCTCCCCAAAGGTCGGCAGGTCTGCGCGGAGGAACGGAGACCTGCCGAGGTTTGGGGAGGTTTGGGGAGGCGCCCAAACCTCCCCAAACAGGAACGGAGACCTGCCGAGGTTTGGGGACGTTTGGGGAGGCGCCCAAACCTCCCCAAAGGTCGGCAGGTCTGCGCGGAGGAACGGAGACCTGCCGAGGTTTGGGGAGGTTTGGGGAGGCGCCCAAACCTCCCCAAACAGGAACGGAGACCTGCCGAGGTTTGGGGACGTTTGGGGAGGCGCCCAAACCTCCCCAAAGGTCGGCAGGTCTGCGCGGAGGAACGGAGACCTGCCGAGGTTTGGGGAGGTTTGGGGAGGCGCCCAAACCTCCCCAAACAGGAACGGAGACCTGCCGAGGTTTGG